>NW_021623516.1:0-3568 GCF_004785775.1 Grammomys surdaster | reverse complement strand
TGTGAGTGTACCCCTAGAGAGAAGGTACTTGGCTTTCACAGGAAAAAGGAAAACCTACTGTTCCCCAAAGGCTTATAGTATACCTTAGCAAAGTATTAACATTTATCAAACAAAATCATAAAAATGGCAATAACCCAGGAAACAAACTAAAGTTTCCAGCTCAAGAAGTATTTTCCAAATTTTGTGTGCAATATTCTGTTTGAATTGTATTTGTTTTTTAATCTGTTCTGGGGTGGGTTCTTTTGTTCTTGTTTTGTTTTTTCTTAAGAGGCATTTATTTATTGCATATAAAGAGTTATGCCTGCATATATGTATTCAGGCCAGAAAAGGGCACCAAATCTCATTATAGATGGTTATGAGTCACCATATGGTTGCTGGGAACTGAACTGAGGACCTCTGGAAGAGCAGCTAGCGCTCTTACCCTCTGGGCCATCTCTTCAGCCCATTTTTAATTCCGAGTTGATGCAAACATTTTCAATTCAGGATGTGCATATGTACCTGTTGTTCTCCTGACTTGTGTGCAGAGGTTGAAGGTGATTTAAATAGATACCCTCTTCTTTAGAATTTTCATCTGTAGTGCTGCTCATTGGTTGTGGGGAAAGGAAAACTGTGTGAATCATCTTACAGTTTTGAAAGTAACTAATACATTTTACTTTGATAATAAGTTATAATTTTACTAAGTAAAATCTCAGACGAGAAAATAATAAACTCATTGCTTCAGAAGACTCTAGCTTGTTTATATACAAATATCCAAGCCTTAAAATAACACATCTCACTATTTCTGAAGTGATTTTGATTAGTAAACAGGTTTACCACAAATTTTAACAACTTCACATACTAATAGTTTTGCATTGCAACCTGATATAGCATCACTGTGCTCTGTGATCACTAGTGATGTTGGGAAGTTCTACTTTGTATCAAAGTAATCCTCACGATGAGCACAGTAGCAGCAGGTGTTATAAAAACACCCTCTCTCCCTCTCTACCTTCAGGCTCCACAGCTACACATTCAACAAACTGCAAGTCAAAACCATTCAGGATAGCTGTAACTCTGATGAATATATAAAGGCTTTTCTCTTGCCATTTCCCCTAAATCACATAGTACAACTACATAGTTTAAAATATTTACACAGAATTTTCATTGTATTTTATTATCACAAGTAATCTACAGATAAATAAGACACGTAGGAGGTTCTAAAAAAGTACTACCCTCTTTCTATGTAGGCTTACTGAACATCCAAAGATTTTTGGTATCTCTGAGAATTCTACAACCAAGACCCTTCAGATTATGAGGGATGACTAGATGGAATAACTGACAAAAAAAGAAAAGAGTTGATTACTTTTAAGATCAGTAACTAATGAAACAACATTTTCTGGCATTCATTATAAGCATAGGACTGTGTTCAGTAAGACAGGAGCTATTCTATGGTAGGCAGGGAAGATGAACCTTGATGGTCAGTGTTTTGTCCAAGGATCATAGCTGGCAACTGACAGTGCTCTCAGGTCTGACTATAAGCCCCATGCTTTCACCAGAAATGCTACACCATGCTTTCTGGGGTTATTTAACAAGTACTTTATATAACATAAATAACAAATACTTGCATGCTGGATTATTTGTGAGTTGGTATTAGGATTAAGACTGGGGAATAAGCAATCATTGTGGACTTCATTCCTCTAATAAAAAGACACTAACAGAATGAATGAAACAGGATCCAACCTTTTCCTACATACACCAAACATATCTCAGCATCAGAGATAAAGATTACTTCAGAGTAAAGGGTTAGAAAAAGATTTTCCAAGAAAATGGACCTTAACAGATACAAGAAAATTGAAATAACCCCCTGTGTTCTAATAGACTGCCATGTCAACAAAAGAAACAACAGAAAGCCCACAGACTCATGAAAACTGAACAAGTCTCTACCGAATGACTGCTGGGTCACACAGAAATAAAGAGACTAAAGACTTCTTAGAATTCAATGAAAATGAATGTACAGCACACCCATACTTATGGGACATGATGAAAGCCGTGCCAAGAGGAACTTTCAGAGCACTGAGTGCCCACATAAAGAAACTGCTGAGAGCTCAAACTAGTGATGTAACAGAACACCTGAAAGCTCTAGAATGAAAAGAAGCAAGCACGCCCAAGAGGAGTAAAGGGCAGAAAATAATTAAACTGAGGGCTGAAATCAATATAACAGAAACAAAGACAACAATACAAAGACTCAACCAAACTGAGTGATTCTTTAAGAAAATCAACAAGATAGACAAATCTTTATCCATACTAACTAAAAGTCAGAGACTATCCAGATTAACAAAATCAGAAACAAAAGGGGAGAAATAATAAAAGAAACCAAGGAAAGTCAAAGAACTATTAGGTCGTACTTTAAAACCCACAGAACTGGAAAATCTAAAAGAAATGGTTAATGTTTTCAATAGATGCCACTTACTAAAATTAAATCAAGATCAGACAAACAAGGTAAATGGGTGTATAACCCCTAAAGAAACAGCAGTCATTGAAACCCAGCCCCAAAGCCCAGAGCCAGGTGGTCTTAATGTATATTTCTATCAGATATTCAAAGTAGAAGTAACACCAATACTTCCAAAATTATTCCACAAAACAGAAAATAGAAGGAACTTTGCCAAATTCATTTTTATGAGACCACAGTCACCTCAATACCAAAACACACAAAAATTCAACAATGAAAGAGAATTATAGACCAATTTTGCCTATGAACATAGATGCAAGAATACTCAACAAAATACTTGCAAACTGAATATAAAAACATATCAAAAATATCATCCACCATGATCAAATAGGCCTCATCCTAACGATGTAGGGATGGGTCACCATATGAAAATCCATCAATGTAATCTACTATATAAACAAACTGAAAGGAAAAATAAAACACCCACATGATTATCTCATTAAATGCTGAAAAAGCCTTTGACAAAATTCAACACCCCTTCATATTAAAAGTCTTGGAGAGATCAGGAATACAAGGCACATACCAAACACAATAAAGGCAATATACCACAAACCAATAGCCAACATCAAATTAAATGGAGAGAAACTTAAAGGAATTTCACTAAAATCAGGGACAAGACAAGACTGTCCACTCTTTCCCTATCTCTTCAATATAGTACTAGCTAGAGCAATAATACAGAAAAAGGAGATCAAGGAGCTAGTACTTGAAAAGGGAAGAAGTCTAGAAGTCTAAGTTTCACTATTTGCAGGTGATATGCTACTATACATAAGCAACCCCCACAATTCTACCAGGGAACTTCCACAGCTGAGAAACACCTTCAGCAATGTGGCTTGATACAAGATTAACTAAAAAAGTAGCCTTCCTATATTCAAATGACTACTGAAAGAAAGAAATCAGGGAAATAACACCCTTCACAATATCCACAAACAATATAAGATATCTTGAGATAAACCTAACTAACCAAGCAAGTGGAAGACTTACATGACAAAAACTTCAAGCCTTTGAAGAAAAAAACTGAAGATTTCAGAAGATGAAAAGATCTCTCATGTTCATGGATCATTGGTAGAATTAATGTAAAAATGG
>NW_021623515.1:0-1109 GCF_004785775.1 Grammomys surdaster | reverse complement strand
TTGAACTAAGGAATTACCTTCCCTTTCTCTCTTGGGATTAAAGATGTATACTATCGTGCATAAAAACAAAGATTTTTCAGAGCCATTATTCTCAAGATCTCTATCCAAATTACTGTAATACCATGGCAAACTGCCAGAATCCAATTTCCTACAAACAAATTCATGGACAGACCTATCAGAATGATAATCCAGTCTCTGGTACCCACTCCTATGTTAGTTAAGGATTCATCACAGTGAAGAGACCCCATAAGTAAGACAACTCTTATTGAGGATGACAGTCAATTTGGGTTGACTTACAACTTAAAGATTCCTCCTACTAACTAGATGGCAGAAATTCGGACACCATTTGGGATGACATAGTGCTAAAGGTGCCAAGGAAGGCACGTTATTGTCTTCCACAGGCTGCCAGGAGGATGGTTTTAACCAAGCTGTCATGACCTGAGTTTTTCATGAATCCTCCATTGTGACACACTTCCTATGACAAAGCTAGAACATCCTCAGTATGGCCACATATCTGATTAGTGATAAATTCATGTAGGCTAAGCATAGTGAAACAATCAAAACCATTCCCTGGCAATAACTTGTCTCTGCAAAAAAAATGAGATTAAGGGGGTTATACAAAGCCAAAGGACCTTAGAACTATCCAATGGCAAAATAACCATAGACTAGTCCAGACTCAACAAAGCTCAGAAACCTAAATGTCCTTTGCTCCTCCTAAACTCTCTAAAATTCATTCCAGCATCAAATAAAAGCTTAACATAAGATCACATATGTACAACATCATAGAGAACATATAAACATTTCAAAACTTCACAGTGATGATACTCCTTCAAATGAAGCAAAAAATCCAACTACAAAAATTTCAATTCCTGCATTGACTTTACTGATGTCCAACTCTTTTCATGTTTGCAAACTATAATCCAGTTGTGCTGAATAAAAGATACTGTCACCTTTGTCTTGTGCTGGTTCCAATCCCTGATAGCTGCTTTCCTCAACAGGCATTCCAAGGGTTCACTGAGGATAATCTGGGCTCTTACATAAAGAGCTTGGGTTTCACCTTACAGCTCTAGTTTCTGTGTGACCATAAGCTCCTGCCAATAGTACTCCAC
>NW_021623514.1:0-1464 GCF_004785775.1 Grammomys surdaster | reverse complement strand
CAACTTAAAGATTCCTCCTACTAACTAGATGGCAGAAATTCGGACATCATTCGGGATGACATAGTGCTAAAGGTGCCAATGAAGGCAGCTTATTCTCTTACACAGTCTGCCAGTATGGTTTTAACCAAGCTGGCCTGACCTGAGATTTTCATGAATCCTCCATTGTGACACACTTCCTATGACAAAGTGACCACATCCGCAGTAATCTGATTAGTGCTAAATTCATGTAAGCTAAGCATAGTGAAACTATCAAAACCATTCCCTGGCACTAATTTATCTCTGCAAAAAAAAAATTAGATTATGGGGGCTATACCAAGCCATAGGACCTTAGAAACTATCCAATGCCAAAATAACCAAAGTCATGTCAAGACTCACCAAAGCTCAGGATCCTAAATGTCCTTTTCAATTCCTGAACTCTCTAAAGTTCATTCCAGCATCAGATGAAAGCTTAACATCAGATCACATATGTACAACATCATAGGATATATAGAAACATTTCAAAACTTCACAGTGATGATACTCCTTCAAATGAAGCCAAAAATCCTACTTCAAAAATTTAAATTCCTGCAATGACTTTATTCATATCCAACTCTTGTCACGTTTACAAACTATAATCCACTTGTGCTGTATAAAAAATCTGTCACTTTTGTCTTGTGCTGGTTCCAATACCTGATAGCTGCTTTTGTCAACAGGCATACCACAGGGTTCACTGAGGATCATCTGGGCTCTTACAAAAAGAACTTGGGTTTCATCTTACAGATCTAGTTTTTGTGTGACCATAATCTCCTGCCAATAGTACTCCACATTTGCTGCTCTTCCTTGTGGTCATCCCATTTTACTGGACTCTCAAATACATCCAGTTCTTCTGCTTCCACCAGGCAACACTTCCACCGTGAGCCTCTCCTAGAAAGGCGTCAAGGTACCTATCCTCAACTTCATTTATAACAAAATTCATTCCTTGGACTTCAACAGACAATGAAGCAGCAAGTTCCCCAGTGGCCTTACCTAGCCACTCACAGTACCAGGACTCAACTGCTCTTCAGGATCATTTCCTTCCTTCAATACCACCTGGAAAATTCTTACAAATTATCGGGCTGCCTGCAGGAGGGCTATCTCTGTAACACAGCTTCTTGGTGCTCTCATAAAATTCTTCCAATATATTATACCTCAACAATGACATTTTCTAACTCACTGGCAGTTTCTTAGCTCAAGCTAACTTGATTCAGCTAAGTAAACTCTACTATTCTGGATTCTAAAGCCATAGCAACATTCCCAAAACTTCAAAGTTCTACCAGTTGCTGGTGCTGGAACACGGCCCCTAGGTCAATGGCATTTATCCCAGCAACCTAGTCTTAATGGTTTGCTCACTGCCTAAGTATTGCTCTCATGGAACATGATCTGTAGACTAACCTTGAATCCAGAGATCTGCTTGTCTCACACACTTGATTTGTGCACTAACATGCT
>NW_021623513.1:0-10644 GCF_004785775.1 Grammomys surdaster | reverse complement strand
CGAAAGAACCAACCAACCAACCAACCAACCAACCAACCAACCAACCAGCCAGTCATTAAAATTATTCCTAATGATATTCTGCTATAGTCATAGATTGGTGTCTAGCTAAATTGCCATCAGAGAGGTTTCATCCAATAACTGATGGGAGTAGATGGAGACACCCACAGCCAAACATTAAGGAAAACTTGGGGAGTCCTGAAGAAGAGCAGGAAGGAAGGATTGTAAGAGTCAGAGGAGTTGAGGATACCAGAAAAACATGGCCCAAAGAATCAACTAAGCAGGGCACACAGGGCCTCACAGAGATGGAAGTGACAATCACAGAGCCTGCATAGGTCTATGCTAGATCCTTGCATATTGTCATGTTTGTGTAGCCTGTTATTCTTGCGGGACTCCTAATAGTTAGAGTAGGGGTACCGCTGGTGTTTTGTCTTGTTTTGTTTTGTTTGTTTATTTGTTTGTTTGTTTTTGCCTGCTCATGGGACCCTTTTCCTCCTACTGGGTTGCCCTGTCCAGCCTTGATATGAGGGTTTGTGCCTAGTCTTATTGTAATTTTTATGCTGTGTTTGGTTGATATTCCTGGGAGGCCTAATCTTTTCTAAAGAGAAATGAAGGGGAGTGGATCTGAAAGAGTGAGGAGGGGGCATCTGGGAGAAGTAGAGGGAGGGGAAACTGGTCAGGATGTATTGTATGAGAGAGGAATAAATTAAAGTAAAATTCAGCTAAAAAGAAAAAAAATGTCTATGAAATAGTGTAGGGTATTCGAGACCTTGTTACCCGACAGGCATAAGAAATTGTAAGGTTGAATGAGTTCAAACCCCGGGAATCTCAGAATTGAGAATTGGCAGGAATGGAGCCTTTTCCTACCTGCCTCTACCTGCTTTGGAACAGGTAACCATGACACCCCACTGCGGCCCACAGCCACTGAGTCACAAAGCATAAACGCCTGGAGTTCTTCTCCATGCTAATGAGGTAACTAGATAGCACCTAGCCTTCAGTCAATAAGATTCCCCACCTGGGTATTCCTTCCTGAAAAAGATATTTAATCCCTGGTTTACCCTAAATAAAGTATATGAATTTATATCCACCATCAAATAAATCAGTATGAAGACACAAGGATCATCTCAGAAAGCTGTTTAATTAAGGATCGCTCAAAGGCAGGCTTTCTAAAACTCTCCAGAAAGGCTCTCTCCCCTCCAGCCTCTCCAGTACTGTCTCAGCATTCACTCACAATCAGATCTCGTTCTGCTTGTCCAGGCCTCTGCCTTCCCCTTCCTGTGCAGCATGTGGAAGCCCTGAAGGAAAGCGTGGACCACGGACCCCAGTTTCTGAGAGGAGACCTGGAAATCTCAGACTCCACTATTTCCCCTTCCGGTCTGGCAAAGGAAGACACAAACTGTGGACCACTGTCTCGGATTTCCTTCTGTCTGCACTGAACTGCATGTCAGCAGTACCCAGGCACCATCAATGGAGAAGCAGGATGCAAAACCGACAAACATCAATTGGCGGTATCCCAGCCTCACACAGCAGCAGATAGGAAAGGTTGGATTTTTACCAAACAGTAATGTATCTAATCTCATTTGTGCTGCATAGGTAATACTAAGAAAAAACACAAAAAGGATGAAGAAATTCCAAAACTTATTGTAAGAGAGATTAATGATATAGTTGCCTAACATGCATAAAGTCCTGAGCTTAGTCCCTGGAACTGCAAACCCAGCTAGGTAGCAGATACTTGTATTCCTAGCTCCGGGAAGGTAGAGGCGGGAGGATTAGAGTGCAAAGCCCTCCTCACCTATTTAATGAGTTTCTGGCTAACCTGGGCGACATGAGACCCCATATTGTTTTTTAAAGCAATATTCTTACAGACATAGGACAGATTATTCACCTCAGAAAACAAGAACAGAATGATGTAGACATTGAGCCATGGAAACAGAGAACCAGCTTTTAGATATTAAATGTAAGGAATAGCTCCAAAGTGGCTCAGAAGGTAAGGAGACTTGCTGCCAAGCCTTAGTTCGAATCCTGGAACACACATGTTGGTAGGGGCACATGAACACAACCCAAGCTGTCCTCTAACTAGAAGATACATGAGGAGTGATAGTGAAGAGAGAAAAAAAATCTTTCTCAAAATGGATTTTTAAAAACTGGAAAATTGGAGAAGCTAAAACTAATTGAGAAGATCAAGGAAGGTTCTTTGTTTAGAAGGAAAATATAAAGAAACCAACGCATAAAAATATCCTTGGACCCTAAGAATACAAGTGTGATGCAATGATCCATTAAGGCTAGCCATATATATTCAAGGACAGGCAAATAAAGGTTTAAATATATCTAGAAAGGGAAAGTGAATCTTGGACAGGTATTCACATGAACTATGAACAGCATTAGGAAGCCGCAGGATTGGGAAAGAACATATTCTGATTACTGATTCTGATTACTGATGAGCTGCCCAGGTGGTAAAGGGTTGGGAGCCATGTGGAGACGCTAAGTGAGGCTAGTGCCTTGACTGCTGGGACCTGCACCAAATAGGACTTAAAAGTAGGAAGGTTTCACTCCCAATTGGAGAATCAGCCCTATTCATAATTGTGCCCTTCCCCCAGCCTTGAGCAGGCCTAAGAGATGAGACATTGTTTACCACAATAGACCAAACAATAGGACTCTGGAGGTACGGCCTGGAGGCAGTTCCTGCCCTTGGCAGAGGCAGTGCTTGCTTTGGCCTTGGCGCCTTTCTGGCTGGATGTAGCCTGGTACACGAGCTGAGAAGAATAGACTGCCTGCTGAGCTTGCTTTGAGACATTTCTGGCCCGCAATTACCTATGGATTCCTCTCACCTCCAGCAGGATGGTTTCCGCTCACCCCCAGTGCTCACCACCAGCCAGCTGAAGCAAGAAGGAACTCTGGGGGTGGGGGTGGATTATCCCCTTTAAATTGAAAGCTGAACATTAAAGCATTGAGCCTCGATCAGAAACCTTTCTCCTGGCTTCATCTCTTCCTGCCCTCCTGTCCCTTGCCAGCCTCTCTTTCAGGTGAACCTGGTCGACTGTGGCCGACAGCCCTCAACAGAATGGCGCCCAACGTGCAGCCTGAACACGAGAGACCAGCTGAGGAACGCTGTCTTGGGTAGAGCTCTACAGAAAACGGAACAAGATAGGAGAGTATCCCGCACACTTGGTAAGCAGCAAACAATTTTTGATACTAGCGCTAGTTATGGTTATGCTTTGAAGGCTGTGTTTTCAGGAAGTGTGTTTCGGAGGATGCAGTCTAGGTGAATATTGACCCGATGCTGATTTTGCCTAGGAGGTGACAGCGAATTATAGGTCAGGAGAATTCTAAACAGGCATTGCCTACAGTCTAAGAGCTGCTTCAGGAGGGAAGTGCAGGGTCAGAAGGAATTGGAAAACTAAGAAAGCAGGGCACTGAGGTGTTAAAATAGCTGCCTGCTACATCTCCAAAGAATGAGATGAAAAGTTACATCTTGAATATGAGAGAGAGAGAAAGGGTTTTAGAAAAACAGTTGTCCTCTTTCTGAGCTGTGTCAGCAAAAAGGAATGAAATGGCTATTTCAGAGCTCTCCTAGGAACAGAAGAGAATTCGGGAGAGGTCCGGAATTTCTCTTTAGCTTTTAGATGTCTTTCTTTGTTGTCTGTCCTTGGCGTGCCAATGTCCACGTGTTTGGTTTTTTGTTTCATTGTCTAAATGTTCTGTGTTGCATGTTCAAAAGAAAAGATTGTTAAAACTGCTTGATCCAACCCTTGGTCTAGTTTAACTTTGTTTTAAAGACAGTCTTAATGTGCACAGATAGGTTACCTGTAGCTAAGAGTCGAGCTGAGCTGGAAAAGCCTTTTCAGAAATTGATTGTTTGCATAAGCTGATCTTAAAGGGACCAGCAGCATTTTGGATTCTATAAGGAAGCTGAGAGTTGTTTGTCTCAGAAAAATCTCTGTGACAAGGTGTCTTTATCTTGAAATTGCAGCTAGAAAAGGCAAGGAAATTTTGTTTGGTCTAAATATATAAGATGCGTAGCCACTTCATTGTTGTTTCTGATTGGTTTTAAAAGTATAAAAATGTTCTACATGTCTTGGTTATAGATTATTTGGCTTATAAATTATTTGGTGTGATTAGAAATTTACAACCTTGGTAACAGAAAGTTGGCGTAAATCTAACTCAAGGTTAGAGTCATTCAGAAACCAGATGTATAAAAAATAAGATTTTAAAACAGTATCTCTTCAATGAGATATTAAAAGTTGCTTCATGCATTCACATATAAGAATTGACAGCAAAACTTTGTAACATAAAGGTAATCTACTTGGTGTTGATTTTAGAGAAAATAGATTGTTTACATAGCTTTTGCTTTTGGTTTTGCTTCTCAAAATTATGGTTATACTCTAATGTTACAAAAGAAATTTAAAAATTTAGTTAAACTGCCAGTATTCCATTGGCTACAGTTGGCAGTTCTAATCTTGAGCTTGGGATTTTTTGATTCACCCATGTTTATAGAAAAGGAGACAGCAGGTAGAGTTAAATAAAAATATTTAAAACAAGTTGTGATACAGTGCTGGCCTGCTAGAAGGATAATCTTTGCACCAGGCCTCCGAAGAGATTAAGAACATTTACATTTAAATTAAGCCAATGCAGACTGGGCTCCCGCAGAAGCTTGGGTGAGACATTCCTTTTGTCTTGGTCTTCATGACCAGCCCCTAGAAAGATGTTTTCCAGAATTTGTTGATTGCCTTGCTTGTTCCTTGTGGGGGAGGCATCAGCCTCAGGCCCAAAATTCACAACAGCTTATGTTGGAGGAATTAAAACTATGCTTTCTTCCCTCTATGGCATTGTAACTACCTGCTGGCAAAAGAATTCCTAAACTTGTTTTGGGTCCTTCCTTCCAAATTTGTTGAGAGAGATAGAAGACAAGATGGCTTTGGTTCCTCTGTGTATTAGGTCCTATCAATAACAAGAGACCTAATCTTAAGTTAATAATTGAAGGAAAAAGGTTTTGAAAGATTAATAGATACTGGGGCTGATGTAACAATTATTAGAGGACAAGATTGCCTTCAGCTTGGCTTTTATCTGATACTCTCACTCAGCTAAAAGGAGTTGGTTATTAAATTAATCCAAAAACAAAGTTCAAATTTAAGATTTATGAAACTAATGGGGCATTACAGCCTGTCTTGCCTACTTCGGTTACCATTCTAGTAAATACATATAGAATTATTATAGATTTAAGATTGTTTTTCTTGTTCCTTTACATCCTGGTAAAGGTGATGAGGTTTAAATTCAATGAATTTACTTGTGATTTTTGAGAGCCCATGAAGCGATATCACTAAAAAGGTTGCCTCAAAGAATGATTAATAGTCTTATATAAGAATTTGTTGTTGCTTTAATATAAAAGTTAAGCATTTAAATATCTCAGTGTACATTATTCATTGTATATTTTGTTAGCTGATCTCTCTAAAGGAGTTTTTCTGTATGCCTTTGCTCTAATATAATGAGCTTTAAAATTTTAGAGTGCTTATCGTTCCAGAAAAGATTCAAAGACAATATCTTTTCAATATTTGAGAACTCAGTTACATCTTAAACAGATTGTGGCATAGAAAATTCCAATAAGAATGGATAATTGGGGCTAGAGAGATGGTTCCGCCGTTAAAGGCTAGACTCACAACTAAAAATATTAGAGTTCAATTCCCAGCAACCACATGGTGGCTCACAACCATTTGTAGTGGGATCTAGTGCCCTCTTCTGGCTTGCAGGCATACATACAAAAAATGGTTTACTTTTAATGATTCTCAAAAGTTGTTAAGAGATATTAATTGGCTAAAACCTCATCTTAACTTTACCATAGGAGGACTTGAACCTCTGTTTGATATTCTCAAGGGGGATACAAATCCTAATTCCCCTTGACAGTTAACTGATGAGGGATAGATAGCTTTGTAAAAGTATAGAGTAAGCTGTTAGTTATGAAAAGATAAATTATATAGACTATGATAAATTGTTGGCTGTTTGCATTATTGCTACTCATATGCTCATGACAGCCCTTTGGCCAAAGAAACCATTAATGTAGATTCATCCTTCATCTATAAGTAAAGTTTGAACATCCCAGTATGAAACTATTGCAGTGTTAATACAGGATTGTAAGATAGAATCCTGAAAGTATTTTGGATGAAATATTTATTCTTTATTCCAAATAGAATTAAGTTGATTATTGGAGAATAATGATATTTGGCCTATTACATGGGAAAGTTTTTAGACAAATTTGATAATCATTATCCATAAGACAAGTTTTTCTCTACATATACTTTTATATTTCTTATAGATTTGCATGCAGCCCATAGAAAAAAATATTTACTATATTTACAGATGCCTGATCTATTGATTAGAGAGTATATGTAATTATATCACATGTTCATTTTCATGAATTTTCTCCTGCTTCAGCACAAATAATTAAATTATGTGCTGTAACCACTGTTTGAAATGATGAAAAATCAAGCTTTCAATTGGTACACTCATAGCCAGTATATGGCTCATGGTTTGTAACTACTTAAAATTGTTGCCTTTTTAGATATTGCTAATTCTCAAATTTTACAGTTATTTATAGAAATACAGCTTAATTTAAGAAACATGTACAGTACTTTAACTTTATAAGACATTTAAGTGCTCATTAGATTGCCTGGACCCCAGGACAATGCCAGAGCAGATTTGTATACCAGTCAGATTATAGACCTTACAGAAACAATTGGCCATACAATCTTATTCTTTATATCATCAAAATAATAATAGCTTGAGACAATAATTTGATATTTCTAGAATGTGTACAAGTTAAATAACAAAAACTTGTTCTCAGTGTCCTCAATTTTCATAGTAGTGTTAAGCCTTGAGGACTTATGGCAAATAGATGTTACTCATTTTTGATTTTAGAAAATTAAAATATGTACATGTGACTTGATACCCTTTTAGGCTTTTTAGTTGCATCTGCTTTAACAAGAAAAGCAAATAAAAATTATAATTAGTTATTGCCTACATTATTTTTCTATGTTTGATGTTCCATATCAGATTATAGACAATGGAACTGGCTATTACAGTTAAACATTTGAGATGGTATGTTGACAATTTAATATTATTCTTAATACTGAGATTCCTTATCCTCAAGGACAAGGAATTGTGAAAGGGAGATTATGGAACTTTAAAATAATATCTTGATAGCTCTCTTGAATGTGGGAAGAACAACTATTGATGCTTCTTCCCTGGTTTTACAAGGAACTCTGAAAAAATGGCTTTTAAAAACTAAAAGGAGGGAATTATACCCCCCAGGGTCACCAAAAGCACACCTTGCTTTTGTCTTATTTTAAATTTTCTGCAAACTGATGCTAAGGGTCAGTCTGCAGTGGATTGCCACTGGCATCCAGTTACTTCCAGCTCATTTGCCAGGGTCATGTGGAGAGACCCCTTAACTAATACTTGGTGTGGTCCCAACCTTGTTTTAATTTTGGCCCGTGGCTCAGTCAGTATGTATTTTTTCAGAAAAAGAGAACAGAGCCCAATGGCTCCCTGAAAGATTGGTCCGTCAAGTGGACACAGATCTCGAGCCTAATAATTGTGATTCTGGTGATGATGGCTCAAAAGCCTTATCTGCCAGCAGATTTAACCTGGCATGTAGTCTCCATCAATACTTGAAGCCACCCACTATACATGGTGGCCAGACTTTGTGTCTAAATCCCTGTCAACCAGCAGTTGGATTAGACACTGGAACATTTCTGCTTCCAACCTTATTTTCTACATTGCTTGGATAAATCATGTTGCTTTTAACCTTTTAAACCTTGTGTCTCAAGCAGATAGGTTGCCTTCACACAGGATCACTCTCAGCAAGCTCAACTTTCATTGTGCCAGTTATCCATCGCTATGAAGAATTGCAGCTAGTGCATGCCCACAGGTCCTTTGGTCTGAATGTGGTTTTGGTCTTATGGGAAAGAGTGTGTCATTGATGGCTGGTTAGTCAACGACGGGTAAGAGTGTCTTGAGCTCCTATAAACCTAAGACAGAGGCTTACATCAATATGCTATGTATGTTCCTCAATGACGGGTAATATAGGAGTAATATAGATGCCAACCTAAGACATGCACGGTCGCCCAGCCACTCTGTACCCTAGATGGGATGAAATATTATACCTCATCCAGTTGCTAGCACTGGTCATATCTTATAAAACTAAAAAGGGGGAACTGTGCCCTTCCCCCAGCCTTGAGCAGGCCTAAGAGATGAGACATTGTTTACCACAATAGACCAAACAATAGGACTCTGGAGGTACGGCCTGGAGGCAGTTCCTGCCCTTGGCGGAGACAGTGCTTGCTTTGGCCTTGGCACCTTTCTGGCTGGATGTAGCTGAGAAGAATAGACTGCCTGCTGAGCTTGCTTTGAGACATCTCTGGCCCACAATTACCTATGGATTCCTCTCACCTCCAGCAGGATGGTTTCCGCTCACCCCCAGCGCTCACCCCCAGCCAGCTGAAGCAAGAAGGAACTCTGGGGGTGGGGGTGGATTATCCCCTTTAAATTGAAAGCTGAATATTAAAGCATTGAGCCTCAACCAGAAACCTTTGTCCTGGCTTCATCTCTTCCCGCCTCCTGTCCCTTGCCAGCCTCTCTTTCAGGTGAACCCGGTCGACTCTGTCCAACGGTCCTCAACACATAATGTTGCCTTCAGTGTGCATATGCAATGCTAGCTGCTGTCTGTTTTTGAAGATCATCTAATAGGCTGACAAATGCTGACTGCCCAGTGTCAAGAGGTTATCTATATGTGTGATGCATAGAATTCTCCCATTCTAATCAAGAAATTTCTAAAGCACATTAGTTCTCTTGTGTTACTCATTCTATGAAAGACTTTAGTCTTAATAATTATAGGCAACATTAAATATTGCTATTGCATTATATTGCTTTCAGCCCTTTGAAATGCTGGTGTTATTTAGCTATTGAATTGATTTACTTCGCAATGGGTCCTAGAGTGCTTTGGGGGACAAACTGTGAGGAAATGCCATGATTAATTAATTGGGTATAGGCCCTATGAGTTGAGCCACTCCTCAAAGTCAAAAAACCACAAAATGGAATGGATAGCTTGTCCTTTATGAGGGCTGTGGAGGAGTATCTTTTGCTTCTGATCAGGAAGGTGAAGAGAGGGAATCGAGAAAATGAGAGCAAGGAGGGCAGACACTGTGCTTAGGAAATGAATCTAGGAAAAGGAAATTTAGAAAAAGGAAATCATGATAGGTTAAATGATAGAGGGAAAGCACCGTGTGGGGAAAATAGAGGGGTAGATGGGTTTTCAAACAGGATTGTTAAAGACTCAATGGAAGCTGCCTTGGAGACAAGAGGGAGTCTAGTCCACAGCACCATGGCACACCGCCACCTTGGGTATACACAATCAGGAATCTACAAGCTGGTGTGAAGAAAGATGTGATTTTTTTTATTTTACTTCAGTGAAATAACAAGTTCAGAAACAGATTGTTCTCCAGGAATGGAAAGGTTTTGTATTTTCACACTGCATGGCATACTTAAGTGGGGAAAAAAAAAACCAATAGAATGTACCCAGGTGAGAAGAGGACTTCTTAGATTGGCTCACACACTACTGACCTGAGTAGTCCAACTATGGCTATCTGCATACTGAGTCTCTCAAGGGGCCATGTCTCAGCAGTCTTTGTCTGGTACTGATGGTTGGAGGCTTCCCCTAAAACCACTGGTCTGCAGTCCACATTTGAAGCCTGAAGGAACTGGGTTTTGATATCAGCAAAATAATGCAGCTGCAGTAGCAACAGTACTGTAGATTAACTTGCCAAAGAGACATGAAGGCAATAGACAGAAAGCAAAGCTTTTTCCTTTTTTCATTTTCCCTTTTATCTGAGCTGCCCACTTTTAGGGTGGGTCTTCCCACTTCAGATAGTCTGATCCAAAAATTCCCCATGAGTAAGAAGAATGGTTTATCTCTTCATTAATTACAAATCTTATCCAGTCAAGTTGTTAAGATTATCTGTCACATGGTTTCAATAAATATGTATATATATTTTTAACCCCACTGTGATGATTTGTGTAAGCTCAGCCCAGGGAGTAGCAATATTAGAAGGTATAGCCTTGTTGGAGTAGGTGTGGCCTTGGTGGAGAAAGTGTGTCACTTTGGGTGTGGGATTTAATACCCTAGTCCTAGCTGCCTGGAAGTCAGTATTCTGCTAGCAGCCTTCAGATGAAGATGTAGAACTCTCACCCCTGCCTGCACCATGACTGCCTGGATGCTGCCATGTTCCTGCCTTGATGATAATGGACTGAACTTCCGAACTGTAAGCCAGCCCTGATTTAATATTGTCCTTATAAGAATTGCCTTGGTCATGGTGTCTGTTCACAGCAGTAAAACCCTAACTAAGACACCCATTAAAAAAGCAGGCACAGACTTGATTTTAATAAGGTCATTGTCTAAGGATGGAAATGTTTTGAATTTCATACTGTACAAAATGAGAGTTGAAGCCTGAATCTGTTGCAATTGCCAGAGAAGAGGTAAGCACTGCTGATGCTGAAGTATGGATTACACCTGGAACAGCGAATCACTGGTGTGACATCTTTAGTATGACTTCTTACCTTACCTTACCTTACCTTACCTTACCTTACCTTACCTTACCT
>NW_021623512.1:0-4162 GCF_004785775.1 Grammomys surdaster | reverse complement strand
CTTACCTTACCTTACCTTACCTTACCTTACCTTACCTTACCTTACCTATCCTTTCTTCTCTCCTCCCTCTTTTCTTTGTTTTTGTGGTTAATTTTCTGTTTTAATTTTATATTTTAAATTATGTATATGTATATATTTCTCTGTGTGGAGGTGTACATGTGAGTGCAGGTGCCTACAGAGATCAGATGAGCCAGAACCCCTGGAGCTGGAGTTGCAGGCAGTTGTGAGTCATTCCACATAGGTGCTGTGAGACCAACTTGATCCTCTACAAGAACAGCTTGCCTCCTTAACAGCTGAGTCATCTCTACAGCCCTCTTTCCCTCTTTTATTTACTATTATTTGCTTATTCATTTGACCCAGGGCTTCTCTATGCAGTGCAGACTAGTTTCAGACATATGATCCTCCTGCCTGTGTCTGCTGAGTGCTGTTTTCACACATGCACCACACCCAGTTTTCCCTTCTTTCATTTATCCTAAAGCTTATTCGGTAAAAGCCACACCTCCACTTTTATGCATTGTTGGAAAACTCTATGTTGAATTAATTACTTTTAATGAGTGGTGTTTTTGTGTATGTTTCCCATGCTTTAAAAGAACATGAAGCCAGCACCTTATTAAACAAGACTCTTGAAATATCAGCGTCTGTTATACAGCAGACATTGTTTCCCTGTTTATGATGCTCAGGAACATTTAAAAGTCCATTTTATTATGTAGCATAGATGGACTCTTATTATCACTGTGTTGACTCATTACATAGTACACATTTCATTTATATACAAGCACACACATACATTCATGAGTTTGTCTTCTGGTGCCCTGTCCATTGTCTGACATTTCTTCTTTCCAGCTCAAATTTTCATCTCTTGGCTGTCAGGAATCCCAACCCCAACAGAGAAGCAGACCCACCATAGCCAACTTCTCTGATTCCTTTTCCTGCTCCTTGCTTTTCACTGCTGTTTTAAAAACCAGGCTAATTCTCGTTCTACTGACTATAGGAGAGGAGTTTAAAAGGTTTCTTGATGCTGTTTCAAAGCTGTTTTATAGTTAGGATTGCTTCTTGTGCTTCTAATTGAACAGATTTCTGTAATGTAACTCACCTGTGTTAATGTTAGCTATTAAAAAAATACCAGAAGGCATAATTTCACTTTCCTTAGTCTTTAGCCCCAAATGAGAGCACTTTCCTAAATGAAGCCCTTTTTAGTCTGAAGACCTCTCTATGACTTCTTGACTTAGAAGTTATACACTTATTCATAAAGTAGAAATAGCCTTTTCAGATATAGTCTCCCTATTTTAGGATTTAGTTCATTTGTATGGGAGAATATGTAAACCCAATTAAACATCATCAGACACCTAATGTTAAATAGCATGCTCAGCTATTGATCTGTGCGGTCAAGATAGTCTATGATAAAGAATACAGAAGAAAAATGATGTGCCGCTTTCCTAATTCTTTCCTCCATAGATGCAATTGCCTATAATATTCCTGAAACCAGTGGAAGAAACTTCTTTTTGTGCCTCTGTGTGTGAGTTATCAGCCTCTATTTCTGGCCTGCCCTGGTTGCCAGGCTCATTCCTCTTCTTGTCAAAGCCCAAAGCTTCTTTGCATTCGTGCTCCATGTTTCAATCCCATCCTACAATACACTTAGCCTAGCCATTATTTCTTCCTCATATTTTTATTTTCAGTTTTGATTGGGTCCAAGAGAATTTGAGTACATTTTCATCATTCTTATTAAAAGCAAAAAATTTTTATGAGCCAGCATCTCTCTATAAAGCCCTGGCTGTCTTAGAACTCACTGCATAGAACAGGCTGGCCAAACTCAAAGAGAGCCTCCTGTGCCTAGCCATCTAAGTGCTGTGATTAATGACATGAGCCACCACTGCCAGCACAAAACCTATGTTTTAAAACCCAAACTATAAAACAGCCAAACTTTCTTGGGTTAATCCTGTGATGCTGACACTTGGGAGGTTAAGGCAGCAAGATTGACAAGGATGCACAGTAAATTGCAGGAGTCCCTGTCTCACACAAATAGTAAAAAAAAAAAAAAAAAAAAGGTAAGACATGAAAAAATACAGTAAACCACAAGACCCTCAACCACACAGTCCACAAGTCTGTAACCTTCCCGTTTTTTCAGCTAAACTTAACCTGATGTTCTGTGTGCTCCTTTCCCATTTTACTTGTGTTGTTCTTGTTTGTTTGTTTGTTTGTATTTATTAAGACAGGATCTCACTATGTAGCCGTGAGTGGCATGGAACTCAAAGATAGCCCTGGCCCTGCCTCATGTACCTAGCACGCACTGGGACTCTTCTGTCACATTCTGTTTGTCCCTCCACACTCTCCCTCCTGCTTCTGATAAGGCCCCAAGAGTCTGCAAAATTGCCTCTCAGACTGCACTTGTGGTCTCCATCCAGAGGCATGCCCACTCCTGTGCTCATGAGTAGTTTCTTCCTGAGCCTTATCCTTCAAGTTTAAATGATGACTCATTCCTTATTAACTGGTATCCACATGATAGTCTAACATTCTGAGCTCTTACTTCATCATTTATAAATTGGTTGTGCTTATATTATAGAATTGTTATAATTGTGAAATTAAGCTATATGGAAAATATCTGGTTGTCACTAATAATAACAGTTTACTCTCAGAGTTTTCTTAGATTTCCATATGTTTCTAAAATGGACATGTTTCCAATTAGGCATGATAATTAAATTATGGGCAGGAGTCTCTGTCTCTCCATCTCTGTCTCTCTCTGTCTTTCTCTCCCTCTCTCTCTCACAAACACAAACAAACATACACCCACATTTTATACAATCTTATTGTTGTTACAGTCACTCATCTGACAGTGTTTAGCAGAATTTCACCAACATGGCTACTACCACTACATTAACAAGGGAGACTCACTCCATTTTGGATAACGGCTGAACTTGGAAGCTGCTTGGTGCTCTCCTCAAGCTCACTCAGATGACTGAGTGCAGGGCCAGGTCTAGTGTTAACTCCAAGTTGATGAAATGGGCCTGGTTGAGATGAATCTAAAATTAATAACATTAAGCATGATGCCTGACACACAGTACATTTTCTGTTTGTCAAACGAACAAACCTAGCTAAGGAAATTATTATGGTGGGCACCACATATTTCTCTTACATTTTATTTGTAGTACTCAAAGTAATTAAATATTAAACTTGTTCACAATACAAACTAGAACACACTTATGGTGCTAAATCATCTTTAATGAAGTTAGAGATAATTTTTTAAGATAACAAAGCGATTTTCATGGTCTCTTCATGATAAATATTCTCATCTAAGTCGAATTTTCTGGTACTTTAGATGAACTTAGAATCAGGAATCTTGAAATACATTTCTTTTCTTTCTAACCCCAACACATCAACATACATCCATGAGCATGTGTGCATGTGTGTTCACACAGGCGTGCACACACAGGCACACACATGTGCATGCACACTCTCAGCTTCTCATCAATCTCCTTAGTGGTTCGTAAGACGTTTTGCATCAAAGGACAATATGAGAGCATACTTGAAATGAAATTAAAGAGTTTTCTTCCAATTAGACATTTATTGTTTTAAAACAAACTACTGCAGCACAAAGAAAATAGCACAGAGATTGGAAAAACATATTTGCTTAGTCTCAGTTATTACAAACTGAAAATAGCTAAAAATAACAGTGTGGCATAGCAGTACACAGCTCAATTGCAGCATTTCAGTAGCACAGGTCATATCACCTACGGACTACACAGAGTTCTAGGACAGCCAAAGCTACAGAGAAAAACTCTGTCTAAAAGTATAAGTAAAATCAGAGTGTCTGAGCATTCTTTTAGAAATTGTTTTTAAAGATAAAGGAGTAGTTCTTATACAAAATGAAATGACTGCATGTCAACATATTGCTTATTTTGTTACTCTCATGAATGAAACAGTATGATGTAGACTGTCCAAAGATATCACCCCACCCCCACCCCTGCCCAAGATATAGCCATTTATAGTCTCAAGGGAGCGGGAACAATGCTTTTCTATTTTTCTCCACTTCTCTCCTCTCCTTTGAGAGTGAGGATTAGGGTGGAGTCCCTCCTTCGGGCAGTGTTTATTTGTAAATCTATAGAAAATAACTATTGTTGTTGCTAGCCAGGCCTGGTGGCACAAACATGTAATCCCAGATACTCAA
>NW_021623511.1:0-10652 GCF_004785775.1 Grammomys surdaster | reverse complement strand
CGAAAGAACCAACCAACCAACCAACCAACCAACCAACCAACCAACCAACCAACCAGCCAGTCATTAAAATTATTCCTAATGATATTCTGCTATAGTCATAGATTGGTGTCTAGCTAAATTGCCATCAGAGAGGTTTCATCCAATAACTGATGGGAGTAGATGGAGACACCCACAGCCAAACATTAAGGAAAACTTGGGGAGTCCTGAAGAAGAGCAGGAAGGAAGGATTGTAAGAGTCAGAGGAGTTGAGGATACCAGAAAAACATGGCCCAAAGAATCAACTAAGCAGGGCACACAGGGCCTCACAGAGATGGAAGTGACAATCACAGAGCCTGCATAGGTCTATGCTAGATCCTTGCATATTGTCATGTTTGTGTAGCCTGTTATTCTTGCGGGACTCCTAATAGTTAGAGTAGGGGTACCGCTGGTGTTTTGTCTTGTTTTGTTTTGTTTGTTTATTTGTTTGTTTGTTTTTGCCTGCTCATGGGACCCTTTTCCTCCTACTGGGTTGCCCTGTCCAGCCTTGATATGAGGGTTTGTGCCTAGTCTTATTGTAATTTTTATGCTGTGTTTGGTTGATATTCCTGGGAGGCC
Organism: Grammomys surdaster; assembly: GCF_004785775.1. NCBI lineage: Eukaryota > Metazoa > Chordata > Mammalia > Rodentia > Muridae > Grammomys > Grammomys surdaster. Next base: position 10,058 of record NW_021623511.1, on the reverse strand, counting down.
TAATCTTTTCTAAAGAGAAATGAAGGGGAGTGGATCTGAAAGAGTGAGGAGGGGGCATCTGGGAGAAGTAGAGGGAGGGGAAACTGGTCAGGATGTATTGTATGAGAGAGGAATAAATTAAAGTAAAATTCAGCTAAAAAGAAAAAAAATGTCTATGAAATAGTGTAGGGTATTCGAGACCTTGTTACCCGACAGGCATAAGAAATTGTAAGGTTGAATGAGTTCAAACCCCGGGAATCTCAGAATTGAGAATTGGCAGGAATGGAGCCTTTTCCTACCTGCCTCTACCTGCTTTGGAACAGGTAACCATGACACCCCACTGCGGCCCACAGCCACTGAGTCACAAAGCATAAACGCCTGGAGTTCTTCTCCATGCTAATGAGGTAACTAGATAGCACCTAGCCTTCAGTCAATAAGATTCCCCACCTGGGTATTCCTTCCTGAAAAAGATATTTAATCCCTGGTTTACCCTAAATAAAGTATATGAATTTATATCCACCATCAAATAAATCAGTATGAAGACACAAGGATCATCTCAGAAAGCTGTTTAATTAAGGATCGCTCAAAGGCAGGCTTTCTAAAACTCTCCAGAAAGGCTCTCTCCCCTCCAGCCTCTCCAGTACTGTCTCAGCATTCACTCACAATCAGATCTCGTTCTGCTTGTCCAGGCCTCTGCCTTCCCCTTCCTGTGCAGCATGTGGAAGCCCTGAAGGAAAGCGTGGACCACGGACCCCAGTTTCTGAGAGGAGACCTGGAAATCTCAGACTCCACTATTTCCCCTTCCGGTCTGGCAAAGGAAGACACAAACTGTGGACCACTGTCTCGGATTTCCTTCTGTCTGCACTGAACTGCATGTCAGCAGTACCCAGGCACCATCAATGGAGAAGCAGGATGCAAAACCGACAAACATCAATTGGCGGTATCCCAGCCTCACACAGCAGCAGATAGGAAAGGTTGGATTTTTACCAAACAGTAATGTATCTAATCTCATTTGTGCTGCATAGGTAATACTAAGAAAAAACACAAAAAGGATGAAGAAATTCCAAAACTTATTGTAAGAGAGATTAATGATATAGTTGCCTAACATGCATAAAGTCCTGAGCTTAGTCCCTGGAACTGCAAACCCAGCTAGGTAGCAGATACTTGTATTCCTAGCTCCGGGAAGGTAGAGGCGGGAGGATTAGAGTGCAAAGCCCTCCTCACCTATTTAATGAGTTTCTGGCTAACCTGGGCGACATGAGACCCCATATTTTTTTTTAAAGCAATATTCTTACAGACATAGGACAGATTATTCACCTCAGAAAACAAGAACAGAATGATGTAGACATTGAGCCATGGAAACAGAGAACCAGCTTTTAGATATTAAATGTAAGGAATAGCTCCAAAGTGGCTCAGAAGGTAAGGAGACTTGCTGCCAAGCCTTAGTTCGAATCCTGGAACACACATGTTGGTAGGGGCACATGAACACAACCCAAGCTGTCCTCTAACTAGAAGATACATGAGGAGTGATAGTGAAGAGAGAAAAAAAATCTTTCTCAAAATGGATTTTTAAAAACTGGAAAATTGGAGAAGCTAAAACTAATTGAGAAGATCAAGGAAGGTTCTTTGTTTAGAAGGAAAATATAAAGAAACCAACGCATAAAAATATCCTTGGACCCTAAGAATACAAGTGTGATGCAATGATCCATTAAGGCTAGCCATATATATTCAAGGACAGGCAAATAAAGGTTTAAATATATCTAGAAAGGGAAAGTGAATCTTGGACAGGTATTCACATGAACTATGAACAGCATTAGGAAGCCGCAGGATTGGGAAAGAACATATTCTGATTACTGATTCTGATTACTGATGAGCTGCCCAGGTGGTAAAGGGTTGGGAGCCATGTGGAGACGCTAAGTGAGGCTAGTGCCTTGACTGCTGGGACCTGCACCAAATAGGACTTAAAAGTAGGAAGGTTTCACTCCCAATTGGAGAATCAGCCCTATTCATAATTGTGCCCTTCCCCCAGCCTTGAGCAGGCCTAAGAGATGAGACATTGTTTACCACAATAGACCAAACAATAGGACTCTGGAGGTACGGCCTGGAGGCAGTTCCTGCCCTTGGCAGAGGCAGTGCTTGCTTTGGCCTTGGCGCCTTTCTGGCTGGATGTAGCCTGGTACACGAGCTGAGAAGAATAGACTGCCTGCTGAGCTTGCTTTGAGACATTTCTGGCCCGCAATTACCTATGGATTCCTCTCACCTCCAGCAGGATGGTTTCCGCTCACCCCCAGTGCTCACCACCAGCCAGCTGAAGCAAGAAGGAACTCTGGGGGTGGGGGTGGATTATCCCCTTTAAATTGAAAGCTGAACATTAAAGCATTGAGCCTCGATCAGAAACCTTTCTCCTGGCTTCATCTCTTCCTGCCCTCCTGTCCCTTGCCAGCCTCTCTTTCAGGTGAACCTGGTCGACTGTGGCCGACAGCCCTCAACAGAATGGCGCCCAACGTGCAGCCTGAACACGAGAGACCAGCTGAGGAACGCTGTCTTGGGTAGAGCTCTACAGAAAACGGAACAAGATAGGAGAGTATCCCGCACACTTGGTAAGCAGCAAACAATTTTTGATACTAGCGCTAGTTATGGTTATGCTTTGAAGGCTGTGTTTTCAGGAAGTGTGTTTCGGAGGATGCAGTCTAGGTGAATATTGACCCGATGCTGATTTTGCCTAGGAGGTGACAGCGAATTATAGGTCAGGAGAATTCTAAACAGGCATTGCCTACAGTCTAAGAGCTGCTTCAGGAGGGAAGTGCAGGGTCAGAAGGAATTGGAAAACTAAGAAAGCAGGGCACTGAGGTGTTAAAATAGCTGCCTGCTACATCTCCAAAGAATGAGATGAAAAGTTACATCTTGAATATGAGAGAGAGAGAAAGGGTTTTAGAAAAACAGTTGTCCTCTTTCTGAGCTGTGTCAGCAAAAAGGAATGAAATGGCTATTTCAGAGCTCTCCTAGGAACAGAAGAGAATTCGGGAGAGGTCCGGAATTTCTCTTTAGCTTTTAGATGTCTTTCTTTGTTGTCTGTCCTTGGCGTGCCAATGTCCACGTGTTTGGTTTTTTGTTTCATTGTCTAAATGTTCTGTGTTGCATGTTCAAAAGAAAAGATTGTTAAAACTGCTTGATCCAACCCTTGGTCTAGTTTAACTTTGTTTTAAAGACAGTCTTAATGTGCACAGATAGGTTACCTGTAGCTAAGAGTCGAGCTGAGCTGGAAAAGCCTTTTCAGAAATTGATTGTTTGCATAAGCTGATCTTAAAGGGACCAGCAGCATTTTGGATTCTATAAGGAAGCTGAGAGTTGTTTGTCTCAGAAAAATCTCTGTGACAAGGTGTCTTTATCTTGAAATTGCAGCTAGAAAAGGCAAGGAAATTTTGTTTGGTCTAAATATATAAGATGCGTAGCCACTTCATTGTTGTTTCTGATTGGTTTTAAAAGTATAAAAATGTTCTACATGTCTTGGTTATAGATTATTTGGCTTATAAATTATTTGGTGTGATTAGAAATTTACAACCTTGGTAACAGAAAGTTGGCGTAAATCTAACTCAAGGTTAGAGTCATTCAGAAACCAGATGTATAAAAAATAAGATTTTAAAACAGTATCTCTTCAATGAGATATTAAAAGTTGCTTCATGCATTCACATATAAGAATTGACAGCAAAACTTTGTAACATAAAGGTAATCTACTTGGTGTTGATTTTAGAGAAAATAGATTGTTTACATAGCTTTTGCTTTTGGTTTTGCTTCTCAAAATTATGGTTATACTCTAATGTTACAAAAGAAATTTAAAAATTTAGTTAAACTGCCAGTATTCCATTGGCTACAGTTGGCAGTTCTAATCTTGAGCTTGGGATTTTTTGATTCACCCATGTTTATAGAAAAGGAGACAGCAGGTAGAGTTAAATAAAAATATTTAAAACAAGTTGTGATACAGTGCTGGCCTGCTAGAAGGATAATCTTTGCACCAGGCCTCCGAAGAGATTAAGAACATTTACATTTAAATTAAGCCAATGCAGACTGGGCTCCCGCAGAAGCTTGGGTGAGACATTCCTTTTGTCTTGGTCTTCATGACCAGCCCCTAGAAAGATGTTTTCCAGAATTTGTTGATTGCCTTGCTTGTTCCTTGTGGGGGAGGCATCAGCCTCAGGCCCAAAATTCACAACAGCTTATGTTGGAGGAATTAAAACTATGCTTTCTTCCCTCTATGGCATTGTAACTACCTGCTGGCAAAAGAATTCCTAAACTTGTTTTGGGTCCTTCCTTCCAAATTTGTTGAGAGAGATAGAAGACAAGATGGCTTTGGTTCCTCTGTGTATTAGGTCCTATCAATAACAAGAGACCTAATCTTAAGTTAATAATTGAAGGAAAAAGGTTTTGAAAGATTAATAGATACTGGGGCTGATGTAACAATTATTAGAGGACAAGATTGCCTTCAGCTTGGCTTTTATCTGATACTCTCACTCAGCTAAAAGGAGTTGGTTATTAAATTAATCCAAAAACAAAGTTCAAATTTAAGATTTATGAAACTAATGGGGCATTACAGCCTGTCTTGCCTACTTCGGTTACCATTCTAGTAAATACATATAGAATTATTATAGATTTAAGATTGTTTTTCTTGTTCCTTTACATCCTGGTAAAGGTGATGAGGTTTAAATTCAATGAATTTACTTGTGATTTTTGAGAGCCCATGAAGCGATATCACTAAAAAGGTTGCCTCAAAGAATGATTAATAGTCTTATATAAGAATTTGTTGTTGCTTTAATATAAAAGTTAAGCATTTAAATATCTCAGTGTACATTATTCATTGTATATTTTGTTAGCTGATCTCTCTAAAGGAGTTTTTCTGTATGCCTTTGCTCTAATATAATGAGCTTTAAAATTTTAGAGTGCTTATCGTTCCAGAAAAGATTCAAAGACAATATCTTTTCAATATTTGAGAACTCAGTTACATCTTAAACAGATTGTGGCATAGAAAATTCCAATAAGAATGGATAATTGGGGCTAGAGAGATGGTTCCGCCGTTAAAGGCTAGACTCACAACTAAAAATATTAGAGTTCAATTCCCAGCAACCACATGGTGGCTCACAACCATTTGTAGTGGGATCTAGTGCCCTCTTCTGGCTTGCAGGCATACATACAAAAAATGGTTTACTTTTAATGATTCTCAAAAGTTGTTAAGAGATATTAATTGGCTAAAACCTCATCTTAACTTTACCATAGGAGGACTTGAACCTCTGTTTGATATTCTCAAGGGGGATACAAATCCTAATTCCCCTTGACAGTTAACTGATGAGGGATAGATAGCTTTGTAAAAGTATAGAGTAAGCTGTTAGTTATGAAAAGATAAATTATATAGACTATGATAAATTGTTGGCTGTTTGCATTATTGCTACTCATATGCTCATGACAGCCCTTTGGCCAAAGAAACCATTAATGTAGATTCATCCTTCATCTATAAGTAAAGTTTGAACATCCCAGTATGAAACTATTGCAGTGTTAATACAGGATTGTAAGATAGAATCCTGAAAGTATTTTGGATGAAATATTTATTCTTTATTCCAAATAGAATTAAGTTGATTATTGGAGAATAATGATATTTGGCCTATTACATGGGAAAGTTTTTAGACAAATTTGATAATCATTATCCATAAGACAAGTTTTTCTCTACATATACTTTTATATTTCTTATAGATTTGCATGCAGCCCATAGAAAAAAATATTTACTATATTTACAGATGCCTGATCTATTGATTAGAGAGTATATGTAATTATATCACATGTTCATTTTCATGAATTTTCTCCTGCTTCAGCACAAATAATTAAATTATGTGCTGTAACCACTGTTTGAAATGATGAAAAATCAAGCTTTCAATTGGTACACTCATAGCCAGTATATGGCTCATGGTTTGTAACTACTTAAAATTGTTGCCTTTTTAGATATTGCTAATTCTCAAATTTTACAGTTATTTATAGAAATACAGCTTAATTTAAGAAACATGTACAGTACTTTAACTTTATAAGACATTTAAGTGCTCATTAGATTGCCTGGACCCCAGGACAATGCCAGAGCAGATTTGTATACCAGTCAGATTATAGACCTTACAGAAACAATTGGCCATACAATCTTATTCTTTATATCATCAAAATAATAATAGCTTGAGACAATAATTTGATATTTCTAGAATGTGTACAAGTTAAATAACAAAAACTTGTTCTCAGTGTCCTCAATTTTCATAGTAGTGTTAAGCCTTGAGGACTTATGGCAAATAGATGTTACTCATTTTTGATTTTAGAAAATTAAAATATGTACATGTGACTTGATACCCTTTTAGGCTTTTTAGTTGCATCTGCTTTAACAAGAAAAGCAAATAAAAATTATAATTAGTTATTGCCTACATTATTTTTCTATGTTTGATGTTCCATATCAGATTATAGACAATGGAACTGGCTATTACAGTTAAACATTTGAGATGGTATGTTGACAATTTAATATTATTCTTAATACTGAGATTCCTTATCCTCAAGGACAAGGAATTGTGAAAGGGAGATTATGGAACTTTAAAATAATATCTTGATAGCTCTCTTGAATGTGGGAAGAACAACTATTGATGCTTCTTCCCTGGTTTTACAAGGAACTCTGAAAAAATGGCTTTTAAAAACTAAAAGGAGGGAATTATACCCCCCAGGGTCACCAAAAGCACACCTTGCTTTTGTCTTATTTTAAATTTTCTGCAAACTGATGCTAAGGGTCAGTCTGCAGTGGATTGCCACTGGCATCCAGTTACTTCCAGCTCATTTGCCAGGGTCATGTGGAGAGACCCCTTAACTAATACTTGGTGTGGTCCCAACCTTGTTTTAATTTTGGCCCGTGGCTCAGTCAGTATGTATTTTTTCAGAAAAAGAGAACAGAGCCCAATGGCTCCCTGAAAGATTGGTCCGTCAAGTGGACACAGATCTCGAGCCTAATAATTGTGATTCTGGTGATGATGGCTCAAAAGCCTTATCTGCCAGCAGATTTAACCTGGCATGTAGTCTCCATCAATACTTGAAGCCACCCACTATACATGGTGGCCAGACTTTGTGTCTAAATCCCTGTCAACCAGCAGTTGGATTAGACACTGGAACATTTCTGCTTCCAACCTTATTTTCTACATTGCTTGGATAAATCATGTTGCTTTTAACCTTTTAAACCTTGTGTCTCAAGCAGATAGGTTGCCTTCACACAGGATCACTCTCAGCAAGCTCAACTTTCATTGTGCCAGTTATCCATCGCTATGAAGAATTGCAGCTAGTGCATGCCCACAGGTCCTTTGGTCTGAATGTGGTTTTGGTCTTATGGGAAAGAGTGTGTCATTGATGGCTGGTTAGTCAACGACGGGTAAGAGTGTCTTGAGCTCCTATAAACCTAAGACAGAGGCTTACATCAATATGCTATGTATGTTCCTCAATGACGGGTAATATAGGAGTAATATAGATGCCAACCTAAGACATGCACGGTCGCCCAGCCACTCTGTACCCTAGATGGGATGAAATATTATACCTCATCCAGTTGCTAGCACTGGTCATATCTTATAAAACTAAAAAGGGGGAACTGTGCCCTTCCCCCAGCCTTGAGCAGGCCTAAGAGATGAGACATTGTTTACCACAATAGACCAAACAATAGGACTCTGGAGGTACGGCCTGGAGGCAGTTCCTGCCCTTGGCGGAGACAGTGCTTGCTTTGGCCTTGGCACCTTTCTGGCTGGATGTAGCTGAGAAGAATAGACTGCCTGCTGAGCTTGCTTTGAGACATCTCTGGCCCACAATTACCTATGGATTCCTCTCACCTCCAGCAGGATGGTTTCCGCTCACCCCCAGCGCTCACCCCCAGCCAGCTGAAGCAAGAAGGAACTCTGGGGGTGGGGGTGGATTATCCCCTTTAAATTGAAAGCTGAATATTAAAGCATTGAGCCTCAACCAGAAACCTTTGTCCTGGCTTCATCTCTTCCCGCCTCCTGTCCCTTGCCAGCCTCTCTTTCAGGTGAACCCGGTCGACTCTGTCCAACGGTCCTCAACACATAATGTTGCCTTCAGTGTGCATATGCAATGCTAGCTGCTGTCTGTTTTTGAAGATCATCTAATAGGCTGACAAATGCTGACTGCCCAGTGTCAAGAGGTTATCTATATGTGTGATGCATAGAATTCTCCCATTCTAATCAAGAAATTTCTAAAGCACATTAGTTCTCTTGTGTTACTCATTCTATGAAAGACTTTAGTCTTAATAATTATAGGCAACATTAAATATTGCTATTGCATTATATTGCTTTCAGCCCTTTGAAATGCTGGTGTTATTTAGCTATTGAATTGATTTACTTCGCAATGGGTCCTAGAGTGCTTTGGGGGACAAACTGTGAGGAAATGCCATGATTAATTAATTGGGTATAGGCCCTATGAGTTGAGCCACTCCTCAAAGTCAAAAAACCACAAAATGGAATGGATAGCTTGTCCTTTATGAGGGCTGTGGAGGAGTATCTTTTGCTTCTGATCAGGAAGGTGAAGAGAGGGAATCGAGAAAATGAGAGCAAGGAGGGCAGACACTGTGCTTAGGAAATGAATCTAGGAAAAGGAAATTTAGAAAAAGGAAATCATGATAGGTTAAATGATAGAGGGAAAGCACCGTGTGGGGAAAATAGAGGGGTAGATGGGTTTTCAAACAGGATTGTTAAAGACTCAATGGAAGCTGCCTTGGAGACAAGAGGGAGTCTAGTCCACAGCACCATGGCACACCGCCACCTTGGGTATACACAATCAGGAATCTACAAGCTGGTGTGAAGAAAGATGTGATTTTTTTTATTTTACTTCAGTGAAATAACAAGTTCAGAAACAGATTGTTCTCCAGGAATGGAAAGGTTTTGTATTTTCACACTGCATGGCATACTTAAGTGGGGAAAAAAAAAACCAATAGAATGTACCCAGGTGAGAAGAGGACTTCTTAGATTGGCTCACACACTACTGACCTGAGTAGTCCAACTATGGCTATCTGCATACTGAGTCTCTCAAGGGGCCATGTCTCAGCAGTCTTTGTCTGGTACTGATGGTTGGAGGCTTCCCCTAAAACCACTGGTCTGCAGTCCACATTTGAAGCCTGAAGGAACTGGGTTTTGATATCAGCAAAATAATGCAGCTGCAGTAGCAACAGTACTGTAGATTAACTTGCCAAAGAGACATGAAGGCAATAGACAGAAAGCAAAGCTTTTTCCTTTTTTCATTTTCCCTTTTATCTGAGCTGCCCACTTTTAGGGTGGGTCTTCCCACTTCAGATAGTCTGATCCAAAAATTCCCCATGAGTAAGAAGAATGGTTTATCTCTTCATTAATTACAAATCTTATCCAGTCAAGTTGTTAAGATTATCTGTCACATGGTTTCAATAAATATGTATATATATTTTTAACCCCACTGTGATGATTTGTGTAAGCTCAGCCCAGGGAGTAGCAATATTAGAAGGTATAGCCTTGTTGGAGTAGGTGTGGCCTTGGTGGAGAAAGTGTGTCACTTTGGGTGTGGGATTTAATACCCTAGTCCTAGCTGCCTGGAAGTCAGTATTCTGCTAGCAGCCTTCAGATGAAGATGTAGAACTCTCACCCCTGCCTGCACCATGACTGCCTGGATGCTGCCATGTTCCTGCCTTGATGATAATGGACTGAACTTCCGAACTGTAAGCCAGCCCTGATTTAATATTGTCCTTATAAGAATTGCCTTGGTCATGGTGTCTGTTCACAGCAGTAAAACCCTAACTAAGACACCCATTAAAAAAGCAGGCACAGACTTGATTTTAATAAGGTCATTGTCTAAGGATGGAAATGTTTTGAATTTCATACTGTACAAAATGAGAGTTGAAGCCTGAATCTGTTGCAATTGCCAGAGAAGAGGTAAGCACTGCTGATGCTGAAGTATGGATTACACCTGGAACAGCGAATCACTGGTGTGACATCTTTAGTATGACTTCTTACCTTACCTTACCTTACCTTACCTTACCTTACCTTACCTTACCT
>NW_021623510.1:0-4160 GCF_004785775.1 Grammomys surdaster | reverse complement strand
CTTACCTTACCTTACCTTACCTTACCTTACCTTACCTTACCTTACCTATCCTTTCTTCTCTCCTCCCTCTTTTCTTTGTTTTTGTGGTTAATTTTCTGTTTTAATTTTATATTTTAAATTATGTATATGTATATATTTCTCTGTGTGGAGGTGTACATGTGAGTGCAGGTGCCTACAGAGATCAGATGAGCCAGAACCCCTGGAGCTGGAGTTGCAGGCAGTTGTGAGTCATTCCACATAGGTGCTGTGAGACCAACTTGATCCTCTACAAGAACAGCTTGCCTCCTTAACAGCTGAGTCATCTCTACAGCCCTCTTTCCCTCTTTTATTTACTATTATTTGCTTATTCATTTGACCCAGGGCTTCTCTATGCAGTGCAGACTAGTTTCAGACATATGATCCTCCTGCCTGTGTCTGCTGAGTGCTGTTTTCACACATGCACCACACCCAGTTTTCCCTTCTTTCATTTATCCTAAAGCTTATTCGGTAAAAGCCACACCTCCACTTTTATGCATTGTTGGAAAACTCTATGTTGAATTAATTACTTTTAATGAGTGGTGTTTTTGTGTATGTTTCCCATGCTTTAAAAGAACATGAAGCCAGCACCTTATTAAACAAGACTCTTGAAATATCAGCGTCTGTTATACAGCAGACATTGTTTCCCTGTTTATGATGCTCAGGAACATTTAAAAGTCCATTTTATTATGTAGCATAGATGGACTCTTATTATCACTGTGTTGACTCATTACATAGTACACATTTCATTTATATACAAGCACACACATACATTCATGAGTTTGTCTTCTGGTGCCCTGTCCATTGTCTGACATTTCTTCTTTCCAGCTCAAATTTTCATCTCTTGGCTGTCAGGAATCCCAACCCCAACAGAGAAGCAGACCCACCATAGCCAACTTCTCTGATTCCTTTTCCTGCTCCTTGCTTTTCACTGCTGTTTTAAAAACCAGGCTAATTCTCGTTCTACTGACTATAGGAGAGGAGTTTAAAAGGTTTCTTGATGCTGTTTCAAAGCTGTTTTATAGTTAGGATTGCTTCTTGTGCTTCTAATTGAACAGATTTCTGTAATGTAACTCACCTGTGTTAATGTTAGCTATTAAAAAAATACCAGAAGGCATAATTTCACTTTCCTTAGTCTTTAGCCCCAAATGAGAGCACTTTCCTAAATGAAGCCCTTTTTAGTCTGAAGACCTCTCTATGACTTCTTGACTTAGAAGTTATACACTTATTCATAAAGTAGAAATAGCCTTTTCAGATATAGTCTCCCTATTTTAGGATTTAGTTCATTTGTATGGGAGAATATGTAAACCCAATTAAACATCATCAGACACCTAATGTTAAATAGCATGCTCAGCTATTGATCTGTGCGGTCAAGATAGTCTATGATAAAGAATACAGAAGAAAAATGATGTGCCGCTTTCCTAATTCTTTCCTCCATAGATGCAATTGCCTATAATATTCCTGAAACCAGTGGAAGAAACTTCTTTTTGTGCCTCTGTGTGTGAGTTATCAGCCTCTATTTCTGGCCTGCCCTGGTTGCCAGGCTCATTCCTCTTCTTGTCAAAGCCCAAAGCTTCTTTGCATTCGTGCTCCATGTTTCAATCCCATCCTACAATACACTTAGCCTAGCCATTATTTCTTCCTCATATTTTTATTTTCAGTTTTGATTGGGTCCAAGAGAATTTGAGTACATTTTCATCATTCTTATTAAAAGCAAAAAATTTTTATGAGCCAGCATCTCTCTATAAAGCCCTGGCTGTCTTAGAACTCACTGCATAGAACAGGCTGGCCAAACTCAAAGAGAGCCTCCTGTGCCTAGCCATCTAAGTGCTGTGATTAATGACATGAGCCACCACTGCCAGCACAAAACCTATGTTTTAAAACCCAAACTATAAAACAGCCAAACTTTCTTGGGTTAATCCTGTGATGCTGACACTTGGGAGGTTAAGGCAGCAAGATTGACAAGGATGCACAGTAAATTGCAGGAGTCCCTGTCTCACACAAATAGTAAAAAAAAAAAAAAAAAAAAGGTAAGACATGAAAAAATACAGTAAACCACAAGACCCTCAACCACACAGTCCACAAGTCTGTAACCTTCCCGTTTTTTCAGCTAAACTTAACCTGATGTTCTGTGTGCTCCTTTCCCATTTTACTTGTGTTGTTCTTGTTTGTTTGTTTGTTTGTATTTATTAAGACAGGATCTCACTATGTAGCCGTGAGTGGCATGGAACTCAAAGATAGCCCTGGCCCTGCCTCATGTACCTAGCACGCACTGGGACTCTTCTGTCACATTCTGTTTGTCCCTCCACACTCTCCCTCCTGCTTCTGATAAGGCCCCAAGAGTCTGCAAAATTGCCTCTCAGACTGCACTTGTGGTCTCCATCCAGAGGCATGCCCACTCCTGTGCTCATGAGTAGTTTCTTCCTGAGCCTTATCCTTCAAGTTTAAATGATGACTCATTCCTTATTAACTGGTATCCACATGATAGTCTAACATTCTGAGCTCTTACTTCATCATTTATAAATTGGTTGTGCTTATATTATAGAATTGTTATAATTGTGAAATTAAGCTATATGGAAAATATCTGGTTGTCACTAATAATAACAGTTTACTCTCAGAGTTTTCTTAGATTTCCATATGTTTCTAAAATGGACATGTTTCCAATTAGGCATGATAATTAAATTATGGGCAGGAGTCTCTGTCTCTCCATCTCTGTCTCTCTCTGTCTTTCTCTCCCTCTCTCTCACAAACACAAACAAACATACACCCACATTTTATACAATCTTATTGTTGTTACAGTCACTCATCTGACAGTGTTTAGCAGAATTTCACCAACATGGCTACTACCACTACATTAACAAGGGAGACTCACTCCATTTTGGATAACGGCTGAACTTGGAAGCTGCTTGGTGCTCTCCTCAAGCTCACTCAGATGACTGAGTGCAGGGCCAGGTCTAGTGTTAACTCCAAGTTGATGAAATGGGCCTGGTTGAGATGAATCTAAAATTAATAACATTAAGCATGATGCCTGACACACAGTACATTTTCTGTTTGTCAAACGAACAAACCTAGCTAAGGAAATTATTATGGTGGGCACCACATATTTCTCTTACATTTTATTTGTAGTACTCAAAGTAATTAAATATTAAACTTGTTCACAATACAAACTAGAACACACTTATGGTGCTAAATCATCTTTAATGAAGTTAGAGATAATTTTTTAAGATAACAAAGCGATTTTCATGGTCTCTTCATGATAAATATTCTCATCTAAGTCGAATTTTCTGGTACTTTAGATGAACTTAGAATCAGGAATCTTGAAATACATTTCTTTTCTTTCTAACCCCAACACATCAACATACATCCATGAGCATGTGTGCATGTGTGTTCACACAGGCGTGCACACACAGGCACACACATGTGCATGCACACTCTCAGCTTCTCATCAATCTCCTTAGTGGTTCGTAAGACGTTTTGCATCAAAGGACAATATGAGAGCATACTTGAAATGAAATTAAAGAGTTTTCTTCCAATTAGACATTTATTGTTTTAAAACAAACTACTGCAGCACAAAGAAAATAGCACAGAGATTGGAAAAACATATTTGCTTAGTCTCAGTTATTACAAACTGAAAATAGCTAAAAATAACAGTGTGGCATAGCAGTACACAGCTCAATTGCAGCATTTCAGTAGCACAGGTCATATCACCTACGGACTACACAGAGTTCTAGGACAGCCAAAGCTACAGAGAAAAACTCTGTCTAAAAGTATAAGTAAAATCAGAGTGTCTGAGCATTCTTTTAGAAATTGTTTTTAAAGATAAAGGAGTAGTTCTTATACAAAATGAAATGACTGCATGTCAACATATTGCTTATTTTGTTACTCTCATGAATGAAACAGTATGATGTAGACTGTCCAAAGATATCACCCCACCCCCACCCCTGCCCAAGATATAGCCATTTATAGTCTCAAGGGAGCGGGAACAATGCTTTTCTATTTTTCTCCACTTCTCTCCTCTCCTTTGAGAGTGAGGATTAGGGTGGAGTCCCTCCTTCGGGCAGTGTTTATTTGTAAATCTATAGAAAATAACTATTGTTATTGCTAGCCAGGCCTGGTGGCACAAACATGTAATCCCAGATACTCAA
>NW_021623509.1:0-2092 GCF_004785775.1 Grammomys surdaster | reverse complement strand
GGCGGCACTGGGGTGGACAGGAGAAGAATGTTAGGAGGAAGAAGGGGAATGATTAGGGTTCAGAGTGGTGCACCGTCCTGCCCCATCTCCCGGGTCCCTTCTCTGCTTTGCCCCCCCCCCCCCACCTCCTCCCCGGGCTCTGGGTTCAAGCTGCTGGGTGCAGAGAGCTCAGTCTCGAGAGAGCCCAGCCCCCGGCAGCTTCTAGCTGGTAGCCCGGGAAAGCTGGGCGGTGCGGACTCACTGGCTGCTGCGTAGACGGAGGTGCGGATTCAGCTGCGTAGAAGGCGAGGTAAGTAGGCGCGGACACAAACAGGCCCCAGAGCCTGCAGCCTTATAAGGGGCATCGCGCTCCGCCCCGGATGCTGAGTCAACACCGTGGAGGGTGAAGCCGGTAGCGGAGCTCTGCTGCTCCCGCCTCCTGCTGGGGACATTCAGGAGCAGGACCTGAGTCTGCAGAGATGCTGGGTTCATTTTTGTGTCATGCTCCGAGAGGGGTGTGTCCAGCTCCCTTCCACTTTGTGCTGGAGCTGGACAGCTTTCTGCAGCATGTGCAACTCTTATCGATTTTCTGTCTGTCCCCATCTGTCAACCTCTCCTGTAGATTCCACCAGTGGCCGTGCTAACTCACCAACTTCTTTCTCCTGCCTAAAGAGCTTCATTTGATAATTCGACCTTCTCCAGGAGTAGCCAGAAAACTGTCATTTCTAGATCTTCACGTTCGACACAAAAACCACATAAATGATAAATATAGACCAGACAGGGTTGGGGAGATGGCTCAGCAGGTAAAGTGCTGACTGAACAGGCTTGAGGACCTGAATTCTGATCTCAGCACCCACATAAAAAGGGTGCAGCATTCAAATAGAATCCCTGCTCTAGGCCGGGTGGTGGTGACACTCACCTTTAATCTCAGCACTCAAAAGACAGAGGCAGGTGGATCTCTGTGAGTTTGAGGCCAGCCTGGTCTACAGAGTGAGTCTCAGGACATCCAAGGCTACACAAAGAGACCTTGTCTTGGGAGAAAAAAAAAAATCCCAGCTCCATGAGAATAGAGACAAACTTTGAGTTTTGTTAGTTGACCAGTGTAGATGAAACACATAGGCTCCAGACTGTGTAAGAGATCCTGTCTCAAAAAAATAACGTGAAGAAGAAAATTCTTCTGTATGCTTCTCCACCGTTAAACAGGCCAACCAAGCCCCTCATAACATAGGTGCACAGCATTTACTGAATCCTGAGTCTTTATTCTGTTATCAAACCTCTTGTATTGTGTAAAACTTTCATTAAATAAAATTGAATGATTTTTCAGTTGGTTTAAAAACACCACCCCCAGTGTCTTTTTTTTTTTCTTAAGAGTTATATATTTATTGTATGTGTGTGAGTACACTGTTGCTGTCTTCAGACACACCAGAAGAGGCCATTGGATCCCATTACAGATGATTGTGAGCCACCATGTGGTTGCTGGGAATTGAACTCAGGCCCTCTGGAAGAGCAGCCAGTGCTCTTAACCACTGAGCCATCTCTCCAGCCCCATCTTTTCTTTAAGCATGTGTTTGAGTGTGTATGGGTGACCAAGGAGGCCAGAAGAGAACATCCTGCCCCTAGAGGTGGGAGGTATGGGTGATTGTGCAGTATCTGATATGGCTGCTGGTAGCTGGATTCTGGTTCTCAAAGAAGAATGAGTACTCTTAACTACTGAGCTATCTTTCCAGGCACAAAAACCGCTATCTCAGTCAGGTTCTCATCGTAGCCCAGGCTGTACTTGAAGCCAAGGTAATCTGGCCTCTGAGTTGTGCTTACAAATACGGGCTGTCACACTCAGCTCTGGTCATTCTTACTGTAACTCTCAGGCCTAGTAAGAACAACACAAAAAAAGAAAAAACAAAACACTAAAAGGTTGGATTTGTTTACAGATAAGATTTTATCTTCTCCTTGGTATCATAATTACTCTGAGAACTCTGGCTAACTCACCTTGGCTTGTGTGTGAAGGGTACAACAAAACTCACACATCACCAGCAAGCCAAGCAGAGGCCCTCTGTACAGTTTGTAATCCTCCACCAGGACAGCCTCAGGTCACAGTGCCTCAGCCTATCCCAAG
>NW_021623508.1:0-2328 GCF_004785775.1 Grammomys surdaster | reverse complement strand
CCTCCACCAGGACAGCCTCAGGTCACAGTGCCTCAGCCTATCCCAAGCCTGCAAACGAGCTCCGGCCTGCAGCCAGGTGTCGAGTGTTCCTGGCACTTACTGGTAAACTAACCCAGGACCCTCTTCATTAGATGCTGGTTCATTTCTCTTCCTAGTCTTCTCCCCCTTCCTATTTCAAAAGGTCAACAACTATTGAGCAGGAAGATGTCCTGGTCCCACCATTGTGGGCAAGCTTCCTGGTCCTCTGCCCTTTTCCAACCTGAGGGTCCCAGGGCCCCCTTTCACCAAGAAACAGCACCAGAGGCACTGATCTGTCTTACAAACTTTATTAGTCCTGGGATAAAGGAGGCAAGAAGCTCTTGTCTCTTTAGTGCACTACTGCTTGCCATTGCCATTGATGGGGCGGTTCACATGGTCCGGGGAGGACAGAAAGGCCTTGACCTTGGGCCGGGCACTGAGGCGGTCCACATAGGCAGAGAGCAGGGGGAAGTTGTCCAGGCAGCCAGGGGCCAGGATGCGGTGGATCAGCAGCAGGTCCAGCAAGTTGTAATCGGCAAAGGAGATCTGCAGGGGCAGGAGGTGTGGGCATCAAGAGCTGGGAGAAGGCTGGGACTGGGGGCAGAGAGCTGAGGACACCCACACCCCTGAGTCCTGCTCCATTTTACAAATGTCATTATCCATAAGGAAAAGGAAATGCAAGAGATGCTCACCTGGTCACCCACGATGAAAGCTTTGCCTCCCTTGTTCTGGGACAGCAGGGTCTCAAAAGGCTTCAGATGCCCAGGCAGGGCCTTCACATAGTCATCCTTACCGTTCTCCTGCCATGGAGACACACAAAGATGTGCCATCCTCCATCAGGACAGCTTCAGGTCACAGTGCCTCAGCAGGTGTGTGGTACCACCCTCAGCCTAGTTCTCTGGTCTTTATTACTGTAAAGCTCTCAGAGCTGGCTGCACTGAGGACATTCAGAGCTTCACATTTAAAGCCAGCCATGAAGAGAGATTCTTCAATAGGCCCACAGAGTCCAAACCAGGATGTCCAAGGGCTTTAAGCTCTGGCCTGCTGCCCCAGCTCTGTCTCCTCATGTTCTGCGCCCCTATGCACACACCGACACACACGTGGGCACACATGCTCTTCTACACCTGGCAGCCCCTCCCCTCCTGAAGCTGTCTATTGGTGCTCTTTACACTGCCCCAGCCTGCCCCAGCCTGACTTGGGCTCTGACACAGGAAAGGAAACTAGGGAGGCAGAAGTGCACAAAGCTCCTTTGCTCATCAAGACCCCTCCCTAACCCCCCCCCCCAGGGGGATAGAGGCTCACATAGTTGGTATAGATGAGGGTAACATATTTGCAGCGAAGGTCCTCCACCCCATCATTCACCATATCCACCTGGGCAGCCTCCTTCTGGTCTTTCCCATAAAGCCCTGCAGGTTGGGAGAGACAGCATGACTGAGCCCTGATTTCCTCACCTCAAACCCCTGTCCCCAGGCACGTGCCTGTCACAGGTCCCAGTCTTGGGGGAAGGGGATATGGGCAGTCATGTGAGTCCAGAGCTCATGAGAGGCAACAGGAAACCATGGCAGGCGGACCACAGCTGCAGCCTGAACAAGGATAATCTCTGTGTGTCCCTGTTTTGCTCTGTCCACACTGAACTAAAGGGGAGTGGCCACAAGGGCAGACACCTCCTGAAACAATGACTGATACCCCCATCACCACCCTGCCCACCAGCTGGACCACCTGGGTTCAGGACTTACCAAAAGAGCGGCCCAGGTGCCTCAAGATGGCATTAGATTGGTAAAGGGTGAGGTCTCCATCCTCAAACTTGGGGAGCTGCCCATACAGCTGGAGGGAGGAACAAAGCTTGCTGAGGCTGCTGTCTCCCGGTTACAGCCTCCTGAGGCCCACCCCTGCCCCCTCCACCATGTGTGTCACTCACACAAGTGGGCTTGAGCAAGCCTTGCATCCAGGTATCTATGGTAACCACCTCCTCCTTCCAGTTCTGGCCCTGGTCAGCCAGCAGCATGCGCATGGCCTCACAACGCCCTGTATGGAGTCAGGGTAAGGATGTGGGGACAGTGTATAGGCCCAGCCTCAAAGCCACCTCGTGTCAGGGGACAGGGCATGGTGAGAAAAGCAGAATCTTGTAACCAGAAGTGGGTCAAAGATGAACTGGAGATTCCCCAGGACGGATGGGAACGGTGGGCTGCAGCCCCTACCCCAGACCTCCCCTTCCTGCAGCTGCTAGCTCCTACCTCGAACTGGGAAGTAGACAATGGTGTACGGCGGCACTGGGGTGGACAGGAGAAGAATGTTAGGAGGAAGAAGGGG
>NW_021623507.1:0-2511 GCF_004785775.1 Grammomys surdaster | reverse complement strand
CCCCCCAAAGCATTACAGGCTATTCCACACCAATTGGTTACTGTCCAGAACTTGATAAGGGTTTTGATACAAATGTCCCATTTAGGGCTGAGAACTCCATTATATTCCCAACACTTTGACCAACTCTGAGTCTCTGCCTTGATTAATACCCTATTTTTAAAAGGAAGCTTCTGCTTAGGTCTATGGGCCTGCACATAAATATTTAGAAGGTATTTTGACCACCAGACTGTTTAAGAACTAGCATGGCATCTTCCACCCTAGGACCTAGCACATCCCCAGCCATTGATCTGGGGTCAATTGTCTCGTGTGGTTGTGCCGTTTCTTCCATTCAATTTGCAATGTACTAACCCTCCAGTCTCTATCTCCTCCTAAGTAAAATCTATCATCCTCATCATCATCATCATCATCCTCATCAACACCATCATCTTATTTGTTGTCCTCTTTGTGAGGAACAAACAGTGGTGTGTATGTGGAGAGGGGGGGTCAGTGTTCTTATCACTATGTGAGTCCTGGGCACTGAACTCAGGATATTCAGTGTGGGGCAAGTTCTATATTAGCCACTGAGCCATTTTGTGAATCTGATTACAAACATATTTTATTTTAGTGTACAGGGGTGTCATGATATTTGTTGAGCATTTATTGTATGTGAACATACCGTGTATTGATGACAGTGATGTTTAATTACTGTTTCCCTGTGTGACTACTTGATTTCTGCATCTTCTTTGTGAAATGTTTATTCATGTATTTGGCTACCTTTTATCTTCTATCAAGCTGGGGCCTCTTTCCATCCTTGACAGAGTCTTTGTTTTTCCACCGCGTTCTGGCTTCCATCCTGTGTATTGAATGTAAGAATTGCTTGAGAATTTCTGTATTCAATTTTATTGATATATGTGTTTGCCCCCATCAGTAGTATATATATGTTTTGGTTATCATAAATTGGACATATTTAAAGTAAACAAAACATTGTTTTAAATGTCAAATTCCAATAGCTAATTGCTGGTAAATGAGAATGTTTGGTATTACCTGTTAACTCTGCAATTGCTCTGATGTCCACTATGGGCTCAATATATATGTCCCTCCAGAATCCACATGTTGATAAGTTACCTAAGACTCAATGGAATAAGATTAACAGGCAAAGCTGTAATGAGTGACATTAGCACTCCAAAAACTTTCTATCCATTTGTCCTTCCATATTCTGTCATGCAAGGATGAAACAAATGGCATCATCTTGGAGGCAGTGAGGTTTCCCAGACACAAAAGTCCTTAGAACTTCCCTGGCAGACTGCCAAGGCGAGCCCATGCCCGTGAGGCTTCCCTTGTCCCTGTGTGTCCTAGAGTACTTGGGCCACCCTGGTCCCAGGGGCCACAGGCGGGACCCAGGTTTGCAGCCACTATCTTTCTGTTTGTTTGTTTGTTTGTTTGTTTACAGTGCTGTGCCATCTGTATTCCCAGCCCTAGCCCATACACTTGTGTCACACCAGGGCGTTTGCTGGCACTGATGTACCCACATGGAACACACACATGTGCACAGCCCCACATCTTCCTCTGGCCTCCTATTACCTCCTCCAGGCCTAAATCCCGGAAGTGTGTCAAATATGCAGAAGCCCCACCCTCTTCCCCAGCTTGCACTGACTCCCTGGAGGTATTACATAGTCTGCTGGCCAAATGCCACACAGTTTTTCCTCTCTCAGCTTGCTTGTACCAGCTCCCTAGAACTTTGATGCAATCTGCTGGTCCAATGCCACACAGTTGTGACCACTCAAAGCCAGGGCCAAGGGATGCATGGGTTTACAGTATAAGCTGTCTATGTAGAAACCAGAGCAGGCTGAAATATTGGACTGCCTTTTGAAAGTCTATATGAAACAAAGAAATAGACCCCTGTATTCTGTACCCATTGGAGGTCATGTAATATATGTACATACATAAAATGGGTTTAAGTAGAACTACCCCAAGGCACTATTGAGTATTAAGTAAAAAGCTTACTGCCAGGTGTAGGCTACCTTTTTTAAAGCAGCACCACACAACCCCCTCCCCCCCAAAGCATTACAGGCTATTCCACACCAATTGGTTACTGTCCAGAACTTGATAAGGGTTTTGATACAAATGTCCCATTTAGGGCTGAGAACTCCATTATATTCCCAACACTTTGACCAACTCTGAGTCTCTGCCTTGATTAATACCCTATTTTTAAAAGGAAGCTTCTGCTTAGGTCTATGGGCCTGCACATAAATATTTAGAAGGTATTTTGACCACCAGACTGTTTAAGAACTAGCATGGCATCTTCCACCCTAGGACCTAGCACATCCCCAGCCATTGATCTGGGGTCAATTGTCTCGTGTGGTTGTGCCGTTTCTTCCATTCAATTTGCAATGTACTAACCCTCCAGTCTCTATCTCCTCCTAAGTAAAATCTATCATCCTCATCATCATCATCATCATCCTCATCAACACCATCATCTTATTTGTTGTCCTCTTTGTGAGGAACAAACAGTGGTGTGTATGTGGAGAGGGG
>NW_021623506.1:0-1432 GCF_004785775.1 Grammomys surdaster | reverse complement strand
AGACATCCAAATTCAAAACTCACATAGTTGGGATTGAACATAAGACGCCTTCTCTAACTAAACAGAGAAGGGGGAGATGCCAGAAGCCAGGACCCTCGCCCTTACCCTTACCCCCTACCTTTCCCCACCTGCACAATGTCCTCTGAAACTTGGCAACTGCAAGATCCTGCTTAGCAACTGCAGATAGACTCAAAGCAGAGTACCATGTCTTCTTAAGAATAGCAGGGAGACCATAACTCAAGCAGTGTACCATATCTTCTGAAGAACTGCAGGTAGATCATAATTCAAGGCAGTGTACCATATAGACCATGACATGTTTCAAGGCACAGGCCAAGAAGATTTTGTACTTTTCCACCACCTGGACCCTCTTACCCCCTCCCCTTGTAAAACATGCTATAAAAAAGCATTTCATGTTCAAAAAAAAAAAAGAAATTAATAAAAAAAAATACAATAAAAAAAAAAAAAGAAAAAAAAAATTTACATCCAGGGAAGAGAAATCTCCCTCAGATTCCCCTTCTTTTTTCTTTCCAGGTAAAATTGAATCACCCGTGATGCCTGCTATTAGAAGTTCTAACCCAGATGGACCAGAAGCCAGGAGCCTCGCCCTTACCCTCACCCCCTACCTTTTCCCACCTGCACAAGGTCCCCTGAAGCTGGGCAACTGCAAGATCCTGCTTGGCAACTGCAGATAGACTCAAAGCAGTGTACCATATCATCTGAAGAATAGCAGGGAGACCATAACTCAAGCAGTGTACCATATCTTCTGAAGAATAGCAGGTTGCAGTCCTCCTCGCCCCCACGAATAACCAGGACCCACCGGTCGGGTCAAGTGGCACCCAGACGTGGGGCTCAAGGCACGGACCCATCCGGACGGACCCTCATTGGGAGGATGTGCGCACGACATCAAGATTGAGCAAGACAGAGATCATCGCCCGTGACCTGTCGTCCACGGAACCAGGTTGATGCTGCCATCAAGAAGGCAGTTGAAGTTCATTACCATCAGCTGAAAATTGCAGAGAATCCAGAAGTGACTCCGCAGGAGACTGACACAGCTGTCAGCTCCCCTGCCTCCCCCTACGGTCTACCTCTAGACTTCCATGCCCTCCAGAAGGGTTCCTGGTATGCCTGGCTTTGCCCTCATTTCTCTCGCTAGAGAGCTTGGCCTCTTGATCACCACAACAAAAATTGGCTTTTTCCTAAACCAAGGCCACCCTTGATATGGCCGCTAACATTGGGGAGCCTTCCTTTATGACAATATTACACCCCAAACTGACAAATGGTTGGTAACTTGAACATTTACAAGAGACTAGGATGGCTGTGAGTTAGCCCAATGACGGGATTATTGTAGGTCCACTTCCCAGGGGCCCACCCAATGCAGCCAAAAAGGAGTGCGTGGTGCTGGGAGTGGGTGCAGCCTACATGGCCTAAGACA
>NW_021623505.1:0-8477 GCF_004785775.1 Grammomys surdaster | reverse complement strand
GGTTCCCCTCGCCCCCACGAATAACCGAGTCCCGCAGGTCGGGACAGGTGGCGCCCACCGTTTGGGGCTCGAGGCACGAACCTCTCCGGACGGACACCCCAAGAGAGAGCAGCTGCGACATCGTTGAAGAGAGAGGCAGTCGTCGCCGCCCTAGACCTGCCGACCTCGGTGAGTTTTACTTTCATTCCGTCCCATAGAAATGGGCCATTCATTGTCAAAGGAGGCGAGTTTCATTAAGGGCCTCAAAGATGCACTCAGAGAGAGAGGAATCAGGGTAAAGAAAAAGGATCTCGTAAAATTTTTTATTTTTGTTGATGAAAAATGTCCTTGGTTTATGATTGATGGACCAACTATACATCCAAAGAAATGGCAGAAAGTTGGACGAGAATTAAATGAAAAAATAGCCAAGGATAAAGATGAGGGAATAACAAAGACAATATTTTCTTTTTGGGGTTTAATTAGAGATGTCATTGAGGATGCTCAGGGAGATGAGGGAAAGCACCAACTGCTTTCGGTGGCTGAATATTGTCTTAGCCAGTCTCGTCCTGGGTCGCGAAATTCTAATCGTGACCAAGATCCATCAGACACCTTGACCACTGAAGCTGGCCCCGCCAGGGAGATTGATCCCCTTAGACCGCCCTCCTGGACATCTGACTCCTTTTCCATCCTTGATGTGTCGGTCACTTCACCTAAGCCTTCCCCCGTTCGCCTTTATCCCCCTCTGCCATCACCCCCCCTCCTCTCTTCCTCTCCTTTGCATCCGCCTCCATATGTTCTACCCTCCGCGCCTCCCTGCCCCCCTCCCGAAGTTTCTTCTTCTTCTTTTATTGCTCCTGTCTTCCCTTCCACTGCTCCCGCCTGTGGGATCCATGCCACCGCGTCCCCTCTCTCGCCCTCTTCCCAGCTTCCTGATTCCTTAGATCTTCCTGATACAGCCAACCTTGAGGTGGAAGCTGCCCGCCGACATGCTCCTGATCCGCCTCCTCTAAGAACTTTGACTTTTCCCCTCATATCTGGGCCAGATCTGCCCGCTTCTCTGTCTTCCGTTCGCGCTCACCTTTCTGATCAGCTCCGGGAACTGACTGACATTCTCCGCCTTCAGGATCAGGTCGCGCGCCTTTCAGTTCTTTGTGCACCTCAACCTTCCTTGCGCTTGGCTTTTCCGGTTACCCGCTCCGGCCATGGGTCCTCAGACCCTGCTCCGGACCCCCAGCCCTCTTCCACAACTAACCAGGGGTCCCCGCCCACAAATCCCGCGCCCCCTACGGGTGACCCTCCCCCAGGCCCAGTTCATGATTCCTCGGACGAGAGTGCTTCAGAGGAGGGAGGAAGCGAAAGCGAGGAGGAAACACCCACTCCCCCGGACGCTCCCGTTCCTCCTGCGCCTGCTCCCCCCGCCACAGTCTTTAAAAAGCTCCGTTTTAAACAACTCAAAGATTTGAACTCGGCGGTCCGTGATTATGGACCAAACGCCCCCTTTACGCTGTCTCTCCTTGAAAGCCTGGGTGGCGGTGGCTATCTGACCCCCAATGAGTGGTTTTCAGTCGCCCAGGCCGTGCTAACTCGTGGCCAGTTCCTTTCCTGGCAGGCTGATTGGGCTGATCGCTGCCGCCAGCAGGCTCGGAGTAACCTCTCCTCGGGCCGCCGCCCCGCTTCAAAGTGGACGCTCGATAAACTTTTAGGGAAGGGCAAGTATGCCACAGATCAGAGGCAACAGAAATTCTCTTTGGGCCTCCTGGCCCAAAGTTCCTCGGCCGCCATGAGTGCCTGGAGAGCGATTCCGATGAAAGGTTCAGTCCTTTCCCCTTTAACGAAAATTACTCAGGGGGCTACTGAGGAGTTCTCAGAATTCATCGCTCGCCTCCTGGAGGCAGCAGAGAGAACTTGGGGGACAGGTCAGGAGAACAACAAACTCCTTTTGCAATTGGCTTATGAGAACGCCAATTCAGCATGCAGGACCGCCCTCAGGGGCAGGTATAAGGACAAAGACCTAGATGAAATGATTAAACTCTGCAAAGATGTAGATCCCTTTGCTCAGAAAGTCTCTCAGTCTATAAATCTGGCTGTGGGTGCTGCTACTGGCGCCGCCCAGAATCATACATCCTGCTTTCGGTGCGGCCAAACTGGCCACTTTGCTCGCCAGTGCCCCTCAGATAGAGCCCTCCCCCAAGCGGGGAGAGAGCGCCCTTTGCCTTCTGCCCTCTGCCCTCGCTGCAGGCGGGGTAGACACTGGGCTAATACCTGCCGCTCTAGGTCTGATATTCTGGGAAACCCTCTTTCTCCCCTTCCGGGAAACGGAGTGAGGGGCCAGCCCCGGGCCCCTCAACCAGTCACCTTCCTGCCGGCCTCGGGGAACAGCCAGGCGGGGCCACGCCAGACCCTTCAACAGCAGCTCCCAAGCCAGTCACAGCCCTCCGCCGGGCTACCCCAGGGAGCGGGGGAATGGACCTCTGTGCCTCCACCGATACAATATTAGAGGCGGATAAAGGAGTCCAGATAATTCCCTCAGGGGTCTTTGGCCCCCCTCCGCCTAAAACTTACTATCTCATCTTGGGCAGAGCTTCTGCCACGCTCCAGGGCATCACTGTCTTCCCCTCGATTGTTGATAATGACTATGTGGGAGAGATTAAGGTTTTGGCTGCAAGCTCCCGAGGCCCCCTCCATATTCGCCAGGGACAGCGCCTTGCACAGGCCCTTCCCCTCCCATTGGACACGACCTCGCCTTCACTGGGCTCATCCCGGGGCGCCTCCACCCCGGGGTCCTCAGATGTCTATTGGGTTCAAAGAATTTCACAAGAACGCCCACAATTAAAACTTAAGCTTAATGGCAAAGCCTTTGTGGGCATTCTGGACTCTGGGGCTGACTCCACAGTTATCTCCCAGGCCTCTTGGCCCCCTTCCTGGCCCTGCCAGCCCTCTCTGACCCACCTCCAAGGCATTGGCCAGTCCACCAATACCCTCCAGAGTTCCCAATTGCTAACCTGGGAGGACCCTGAGGGCAACTCTGGACACGTCAGACCTTTCATTGTTCCAGGCCTCCCTATCAATTTGTGGGGCCGAGACATTTTGAGTCAAATGGGAGTTCTCATGTTCAGCCCCTCTGCGGCTGTCACCCATCAGATGCTAGATCAGGGATTTATTCCTGGCCAGGGCCTGGGTAAAAATAACCAGGGAATTCCTGCTCCCCTTGAGGTCTTGCCAAAGACCTCGCGTTCAGGACTAGGTTATGACTCAAATTTTTCTTGAGGGCCATTGCTCCCCCTGCACTCCAGGCAGACAGGATCACCTGGAAATCAGACCTCCCTGTCTGGATTGACCAATGGTCCCTTCCTCAACACAAGCTCACTGCGGCCATGCAGTTGGTGCAGGAACAGCTAGATGCTGGCCACATTGAGCCTTCTACCTCCCCTTGGAATACCCCTATATTTGTGATCCAGAAAAAGGGGGGTAGGTGGAGACTGCTCCAAGACCTCAGAGAAGTTAATAAGACCATGGTTCCGATGGGAGCCCTCCAGCCTGGCCTCCCCTCCCCTGTGGCCATACCTAGAAGATATTACAAAATGGTCATTGATTTGAAAGATTGCTTCTTCTGCATTCCTCTACACCCAGAGGATAGCAAGCGCTTTGCTTTTAGTCTTCCCATTGTTAACTGCATTGGACCATCTCCCCGGTTCCAGTGGAGGGTCCTACCCCAAGGCATGGCTAATAGTCCTACCCTATGCCAAAAATTCGTGGCGCAAGCCATTGACCCCTTCCGCCTTCAACATCCTGAGTTGTACATCATTCATTACATGGATGATATCCTTCTGGCCGGTCCTGATGAGACTGCCCTACATGGGATAGGCCAGCAGCTGATCACTGCTCTCCAGGACCTTGGGCTACAGATAGCCCCCGAAAAGGTCCAGCTTCAACCTCCCCATTTATTCTTAGGCTTTGAGCTTCACCCTTCTAAGATTCTTTCCCAAAAGATTGAGCTCAGAAAGGACTCCCTGCGCACACTTAATGACTTTCAGCGCCTCCTGGGAGATATAAATTGGCTACGCCCCTACCTGAAGCTGACCACTGGAGAACTTAAACCTCTTTTTGACATTCTTCAGGGAGATTCAGATCCTTCTTCCCCCCGCACACTGACCCTTGAGGCCGCCTCCGCCCTTGCGCGTGTGGAGAAGGCTATTCAACAACAGACTGTTACTTATTATTCTCCTGCTTCCCCTTTGTGGCTGTTGATCCTCCCCACTGTGTTCGCCCCCACAGGACTCTTATGGCAATCCAAGCCTTTATATTGGCTCCACCTGCCTGCCACCCCTGCTAAGGTTTTGCCCACCTATCCGTCCCTGGTGGCACAAATAATAAAGCTGGGGAGAGAGACTTCCCTCAAACTTTTTGGTAGAGACCCTGACATTGTCAGCCTCCCTTACAACGCTGCTCAGGTCAAATGGCTCTTACAGACTTCAGATGACTGGGCTGTCAATTGTGTCTCGTTTCAGGGAAAGATAGACAACCACTATCCTTCTGATAAGCTTATACAGTTTCTTGAGCACCAGGCAGTGGTCTTCCCTAGAATTACCAAAAACTCTCCCATTCCCCAGGCATCTCTAGTCTTTACAGATGGATCCTCCTCTGGGATTGCAGCCTTTCATCTCGATGGACGGGTTTCTAGAGTCCAAACAGAATTTTCCTCGGCACAGTTGGTGGAGTTGGTTGCAGTTATTCAGGTCTTTAAGGCTCTCCCAGACCGTGCCTTTAACCTGTTTACTGATAGTGCATATGTGGCTCAGTCAGTGCCCCTATTGGAAACTGTTCCTTTTATTAGGCCATCCACCAATGCCTCCCCACTTTTTTCTGAGCTACAGAGGCTAATCCTGGCCAGATCACACCCGTTCTTTGTGGGACACATACGTGCCCACTCTGGCCTCCCTGGACCCCTTAGTGGGGGTAATGACCTTGTCGATAGGGCCACCAGGGACTCTCAAACACCTCTGGTGACGCTGGCCACACTCCCTGATGCCGTCCAGAGGGCACAGGAGGCTCATCGACTCCACCACCTGAATGCCCAGACCCTCCGGCGGCTGTTCTCCATCACCAGAGAGCAAGCACGCCAGGTTGTCCGCCAGTGTCCAGGCTGTCTTACCCTCCTGCCTGAGCCCCATTTGGGGGTGAACCCCCGAGGTCTTACTCCAGGGGATTTGTGGCAAATGGATGTTACCCATTTTGCCCCCTTTGGTAAACTTAAATACATTCATGTCTCCATTGACACCTTCAGTGGCTTTCTCTGTGCTTCACTACAGGCTGGAGAGGCCACCAAACATGTTGTTAATCATTTGATCTCCTGCCTTGCCTATGTAACCTTGCCCAAGGTTCTTAAAACTGACAACGGCCCTGGATACACGAGCACTGCCTTTAAACAGTTTTGTGCTCAGCTCAACATTAAACATATCACAGGCATTCCCTATAACCCTCAGGGACAGGGAATTGTTGAAAGGGCACATCAGTCTCTAAAAAACATGCTCTTAAAGTTGCAACATTCAGGGGGCATTCTCTACCCCCAAAAGGGAAATTGTAAGGTGTTACTAAACCATGCCTTGTTTGTCCTCAATTTCCTAACCCTCGATGAGAGGGGCAGATCTGCTGCAGACAGGTTCTGGCACCCTTCCACAGCGGAGTCCTATGCCAGGGCCTTGTGGAAGGATCCACTTACACATAGGTGGAATGGCCCCGACCCAGTCCTGATCTGGGGGAAGGGACATGCGTGCATCTATGACTCCAAAGAACAAAGTGCACGCTGGCTACCAGACAGACTGATAAAAATAATGGACTCTTCTCCTAAAAATTGTGACCCCCTTCCAGGGAACCCCCCTGAGAACGCCTAAATGTGCTCTCTTGCAGGAGCCCCAAGGATGCTGCTATCCACCTCGCTCCTAGCGACTTGGACCTTGGTTGCTACAGCCATCAACCTGCCTCACAATCCTTATATGGTGTACAACTTCACTTGGGTGATCATCAATCAAGCTGGAGACATGGTCAACTCCAGCTCCTCCCTTGGTACCTCTCCCCATTGGCCCGTCCTCCACATCGACCTTTGTGCTCTGGCTGTGGGGGCTGATCCATATTGGGGGCTGGAAGACCAGGTCTGGCCCCTGGAAGGGGCCCCCAATCTTCCTGAGCGAGAC
Source organism: Grammomys surdaster (assembly GCF_004785775.1). Lineage (NCBI taxonomy): Eukaryota > Metazoa > Chordata > Mammalia > Rodentia > Muridae > Grammomys > Grammomys surdaster. The sequence continues at coordinate 2,307 of NW_021623505.1, read as the reverse complement.
ACAACAAAATTCGAACCCTGTCGTTCGGCCCCAGGGCGCTCTACCCTCCACAACTTTCTTAGAAGGGGAATTTATGTTTGCCCTGGTCCCCGTCACCGCCCTCATGGCACAGGCTATCGGTGTGGTGGGGTTGCAGACTTTTTTTGCGCTTCGTGGGGATGTGAAACCACGGGAGACACATACTGGAAGCCTTCATCCTCCTGGGACTATATCACTGTCAACCGCTCTGCCATGCCCGGTAACCCCTACATGCTTTGCCGTGGCTGGTGCAACCCCATATCCATTTTCTTCACCTCATCAGGCCAGTCCCAAGATTGGACAGGCTCGGGGTACACCTGGGGTCTCCGCGCCTACTTTAAGAGCTGGAATCCAGGACTCCTCTTTACCATTAAGCTCCTTAAAGAAATCCCCAACAAACATCAGGCTGCTCTAGGCCCAAATCCTGCCCTGCGGCAGCCCGCTCCTCCTCCCGCTCGACGCCCTACTAGCCCCCTCCTCCTTCCCCATGCCTCAGCTGTCCCTCTGGTCACTCTTTTTCAGCCCACCATTCCCGGGGGACCCCCTAGCTCTGCAGACCTTATTGTCTCTCTGGCCAATGCTTCCCTTGAAGCCATGCGCGTGGCTAATTCTTCTGCTTTTCCTGAGTGTTGGATGTGTTTTGACCCTACCCCGCCATTTTATGAAGGCATTGCGACCTTCGCAGACCCCCAGTTTACCAACAACTCCTTAACCCTCCTTCCCCTCCCAAACCCTGAGGGTGGATTGACCCTAGCCTCTATCTCTGGCATGGGCACCTGCCTGCTTGGGCCCAAGATGCTTCCCCCTAGAGATCTTTTCCCTGTTTGCAATCAGACTCTCACTATCAATACAACCTATCTGTATGTGGTTGCGCCTAATAATACCCTCTTTGCCTGCTCAAATGGACTGACCGCTTACATCTCCACCTCCAGATTCCTTTCCCATGATTATTGTGTTGTTGTTACCGTCCTCCCTCAATTTTTTGTTTATGAGCCCGAGTCCTTCCTACGCTTCTTTGAATCCGGGGTCCCACACAGAGACAAGAGAGAGCCTCTGACTGCACTCACCCTCTCAGTCATCCTGGGTCTGGGTGCAGTCGGGGCAGGAACGGGTATTGCGTCCCTTGTAAGGAATGACCAAAATTTTGCCCACCTTCAGTCTTTAATTGATCAGGACCTTGGTCACCTGAGAGAGGGCATCCAAGACCTCACTGAGTCAGTGGCCTCCCTTTCCGAGGTGGTCCTCCAAAACCGACGAGGACTTGACCTACTCTTTTTGAAGGAGGGGGGATTGTGTGTGGCCCTTAGAGAAGAGTGTTGCTTTTACTCAGATAAGACAGGTTTGGTGAAAAACAGTTTAGAGAAAGTTAAAAAGAGCCTTGAAGAGAGAAAGAGAGCAAGAGAACAACAAGAATCTTGGTACAAAAATTGGTTTTCTACCTCCCCTTGGCTTACTACCCTGCTGCCCACTATATTGGGGCCCCTTGTTGGTATTCTTTTGCTTCTCTCCTTTGGCCCTTGGGCTTTTAATCGCCTCACAAGTTTTATTAAAAATCAGATAGATTCCACAGTTAAAAGACCAGTTGAAGTCTACTACCATCAGCTAAAAGCAGAGGACGACACCGAGGCTGTCGCCCATGTGGTGGTGACACAACCTGAAGATGAAGATGTGGGGCCCGCGCGCTCCTCCCTTGGCCGGCCTCTTAACTTTCGGGCCCTACAGGGGAGCTCCTGGCTCTCTTGGCTGACCTTCCGTATCCCTAGATAATTGAAGACAGGCGTCTCTACCCCACCCCATTTAATTGGCTTGCCCCTGCTATTGCTTGAAAGAACCTCCCAATAGCTGCCTTGACAGCTGCATCCCGGCCTTGGCCTAGCTACATCCCAGCCTTGGCCTAACTGCAAGCCTGGCACTAAACAGGACGCGACCTCATAGCCCCTGCACCCTGAGGACTTGCTTCCATTGCACCAGGAGTGGGTATGAGGATCGCAAGGGGACCAGCTCTTGCACCTCACGGGCCTTAGCTGCCATTGCACGTGAGAGAGTGGTCTCCCCTTCTCCTTCATGACCACGAACTTGGTCTTGACAGACAGCCAAGACTGTCTACCAACGGTGCCTCTCAATGGCCTTGCTGCCCTTCTGGGACCGCGAGCTGCCTACGGCCGGGATGCCCTCCCAAATTCGCCCATCCTTGAGTTTCTTCCCCTAAAAGACGCCCTCTTTAGTTTACAGGGAAGGGGGAGATGTCAGAGACCAGGACCCCTAACAGGGACCCCTGCCAGCCTTCCC
>NW_021623504.1:0-2358 GCF_004785775.1 Grammomys surdaster | reverse complement strand
TGGTTCCCCTCGCCCCCACGAATAACCGAGTCCCGCAGGCCGGGACAGGTGGCGCCCACCGTTTGGGGCTCGAGGCACGAACCTCTCCGGACGGACACCCCAAGAGAAAGCAGCTGCGACATCGTTGAAGAGAGAGGCAGTCGTCGCCGCCCTAGACCTGCCGACCTCAGTGAGTTTTACTTTCATTCCGTCCCATAGAAATGGGCCATTCATTGTCAAAGGAGGCGAGTTTCATTAAGGGCCTCAAAGATGCACTCAGAGAGAGAGGAATCAGGGTAAAGAAAAAGGATCTCGTAAAATTTTTTATTTTTGTTGATGAAAAATGTCCTTGGTTTATGATTGATGGACCGACTATACATCCAAAGAAATGGCAGAAAGTTGGACGAGAATTAAATGAAAAAATAGCCAAGGATAAAGATGAGGGAATAACAAAGACAATATTTTCTTTTTGGGGTTTAATTAGAGATGTCATTGAGGATGCTCAGGGAGATGAGGGAAAGCACCAACTGCTTTCGGTGGCTGAATATTGTCTTAGCCAGTCTCGTCCTGGGTCGCGAAATTCTAATCGTGACCAAGATCCATCAGACACCTTGACCAATGAAGCTGGCCCCGCCAGGGAGATTGATCCCCTTAGACCGCCCTCCCGGGCATCTGACTCCTTTTCCATCCTTGATGTGTCGGTCACTTCACCTAAGCCCTCCCCCGTTCGCCTTTATCCCCCTCTGCCATCGCCCCCCCTCCTCTCTTCCTCTCCTTTGCGTCCGCCTCCATATGTTCTACCCTCCTTCCCCTCCCAAACCCTGAGGGTGGATTGACCCTAGCCTCTATCTCTGGCATGGGCACCTGCCTGCTTGGGCCCAAGATGCTTCCCCCTAGAGATCTTTTCCCTGTTTGCAATCAGACTCTCACTATCAATACAACCTATCTGTATGTGGTTGCGCCTAATAATACCCTCTTTGCCTGCTCAAATGGACTGACCGCTTACATCTCCACCTCCAGATTCCTTTCCCATGATTATTGTGTTGTTGTTACCGTCCTCCCTCAATTTTTTGTTTATGAGCCCGAGTCCTTCCTACGCTTCTTTGAATCCGGGGTCCCACACAGAGACAAGAGAGAGCCTCTGACTGCGCTCACCCTCTCAGTCATCCTGGGTCTGGGTGCAGTCGGGGCAGGAACGGGTATTGCGTCCCTTGTAAGGAATGACCAAAATTTTGCCCACCTCCAGTCTTTAATTGATCAGGACCTTGGTCACCTGAGAGAGGGCATCCAAGACCTCACTGAGTCAGTGGCCTCCCTTTCCGAGGTGGTCCTCCAAAACCGACGAGGACTTGACCTACTCTTTTTGAAGGAGGGGGGATTGTGTGTGGCCCTTAGAGAAGAGTGTTGCTTTTACTCAGATAAGACAGGTTTGGTGAAAAACAGTTTAGAGAAAGTTAAAAAGAGCCTTGAAGAGAGAAAGAAAGCAAGAGAACAACAAGAATCTTGGTACAAAAATTGGTTTTCTACCTCCCCTTGGCTTACTACCCTGCTGCCCACTATATTGGGGCCCCTTGTTGGTATTCTTTTGCTTCTCTCCTTTGGCCCTTGGGCTTTTAATCGCCTCACAAGTTTTGTTAAAAACCAGATAGATTCCACAGTTAAAAGACCAGTTGAAGTCTACTACCATCAGCTAAAAGCAGAGGACGACACCGAGGCTGTCGCCCATGTGGTGGTGACACAACCTGAAGATGAAGATGTGGGGCCCGCGCGCTCCTCCCTTGGCCGGCCTCTTAACTTTCGGGCCCTAGAGGGGAGCTCCTGGCTCTCTTGGCTGACCTTCCGTATCCCTAGATAATTGAAGACAGGCGTCTCTACCCCACCCCGTTGAATTGGCTTGCCCCTGCTATTGCTTGAAAGAACCTCCCAATAGCTGCCTCGACAGCTGCATCCCGGCCTTGGCCTAGCTACATCCCAGCCTTGGCCTAACTGCAAGCCTGGCACTAAACAGGACGCGACCTCATAGCCCCTGCACCCTGAGGACTTGCTTCCATTGCACCAGGAGTGGGTATGAGGATCGCAAGGGGACCAGCTCTTGCACCTCACGGGCCTTAGCTGCCATTGCACGTGAGAGAGTGGTCTCCCCTTCTCCTTCATGACCACGAACTTGGTCTTGACAGACAGCCAAGACTGTCTACCAACGGTGCCTCTCAATGGCCTTGCTGCCCTTCTGGGACCGCGAGCTGCCTACGGCCGGGATGCCCTCCCAAATTCTCCCATCCTTGAGTTTCTTCCTCTAAAAGACGCCCTCTTTAGTTTACAGGGAAGGGGGAGATGTCAGAGACCAGGACCCCTAACAGGGACCCCTGCCAGCCTTCCCCC
>NW_021623503.1:0-3237 GCF_004785775.1 Grammomys surdaster | reverse complement strand
AATCCATTCCTCAGTTGAAGGACATCTGGGTTCTTTCCAGCTTCCGACTATTATAAACAAGGCTGCTATGAACATAGCTGAGCATATGTCCTTGTTATATGTTAGAGCATCTTCTGGGTATATGCCCAGGAGTGGTATAGCTGGGTCTTCAGGTAATACTATGTCTAATTTTCTGAGGAACTGCCAGACTGATTTCCAGAGTGGTTGTACCAGCTTGCAATCTCACCAATAATGGAGGAGTGTTCCTCTTTCTCCACATCCTCACCAGCATCTGCTGTCACCTGAGTTTTTGATTTTAGCCATTATGACTGGTGTTAGGTGGAATCTCATGGTTTTTGGGTTAACTCACTCACTGATTTTTAGAGAATAGTTTTAGGTTCATAGCGAAATTGAGAAGATGGTACAGAGATTTTTAAAATATCCCTTCTCCCTATTTACCTATAATCAGCCTCCATCATCAACATACTTTACCAGATAAATGCAGATATTACAAGTAAGGGAACTAAGCTGATACAGTGTCACATTAAACCTCATTTTCATTAGGATTCTTTCTCAATGTTCTATTTCTCCTTTTCTCCATTTTTAACAAAATATCTACTTTTAAAAATGAGCACTCTCATATAGACAAAAGGCGGGGGGATGGCAGAGAGGTAACTAGGAAGTAGGATATCATTTGAGATGTAAACGAATGTAATGATTAATAAAAAATTAGTATTAGATTTAGCCACTGTGCTGAACCAGATTTAGACGGCAATACTAGTCTAGTAAATGCATCAACTCCCATTAAATAGCTTATATATATGTATATATTATATATTATATATTATATATTATATATTATATATTATATATGTATATATTATATATATGTATATATTGTATATATGTATATATATGTATGTATGTGTGTGTGTATCTATTGGTAGATACACACACACACAATTTTTATCCATTTATTTGCTAATGAACATCTAGGCTCGTTCCATATCTTGGCTAGTGTATGCCGTAAATATGAGTGTGCAAATATTTCCTTGTGTGTTGGTTTCATTACTTTCCAGATACCCAGGAGTGATATACCTGATCATATAGCAGTTTTATTTCTAATATTTAAAAGAACCTCTATGCTGTTTTGAAATGGCTTAGCTAATTTGTATTACCATCAATGGAGTGTAGGTGTTCATTTTTCTCCACATCCTTGGCAGTACTTGTTATTGTTTTTTAGTTTCATTTTGTTTCTATAAAAACCATTCTAGCAGGGGTGACATGCAACCTCAGTGTAACTATAATTTGCATTTCCTTGATGGCTTGATAATACCATATATTTTTCTTCTATTTATTGGCCATTTTTTCTTACTCATTTGGAAAGTGTCTTTTCAGCTCATTTGCCAATTTAATTGATTCTAGTATTTATTCTTCCAGTGTTACTTCAAAATTATTTATACATTCTGGATATTAGTTCCTTATCATATGATTAGCTAATGGATTTTTCTTCTATCTGTAGGCTATTTTTGAATAGATTATTTCTTTTGTTATGCAGAAGCTTTTTAACTAAACACCATCTCATTTATGAATTCTTGCTTTTTTAATGAGCTGCTAAAGTCCTATCAAAGAAATCATTGCCTGTATCAATATTTTGAAGTGTTTCTCCTGTTTTCTTGAAATAGTTTCAAGTTTCACATTAAAGCTTTTGATCATTTGAGTTGGTTTTTATACTGGGTGAGTCAGTGCTCTAGTTTTGGTGTTCTGTGTATGCATATCCAGTTTCCTCACCACCATTTATTAAGAGGCTGCTGTTCTCCAACACATTTTTTGAGACAGGAATTTACTCTGTAGCCCAGAGTGGCTGTGAACTCACTGTGTAGCTCAGTCTGGCCTTGAACTCACAATGATCCTCCTGTTTCCACCTTCAGTAGCTAGAGGTAGATATATCTCTGTAAGTTCAAGGCCAACCTAGCCTACAGAATGAGTTCCTGGACAACCAGGACTATGAAGGACCCCACATTTTAAGACTATAAAAATACAGTTACAGTTTCCTGCTTAGAAATGATTGCTTTCAGCACTTGTAGTAGACAGGATCCTGCAGCTACTTAACTAGATAAGAAACAGGAAACTAATATGAATGAGATAAGAAGAAGAATATATAGGCTTCATACCAGTATTTTATCCTTTTGGGAAGAATTACATTTATACCAACATCATTTTCCAGCTTCTTTCCCCCAGTTCACTCAGAAGCTGAAGAGTTTATCTCTTGAGGATACTCCCTTAGTGTCTTCTCCCCCATATGTTGTACATTTATCAAGGTGAAGAAGCCAGTCTATATCCCACTCAGCATTTATTTTTTTTAATTGGATGTTTTATTTACATTTCTTATGTTATCCTTTTACCCCATCCCCCACCCACCCAGGAACCCCCCCATCCCCTCACCCCTCCTCCTTCTTCTCTGTGGATGTACCCCTACCTACCCCCCACTCCCACCTCCCCACCCTCAAATTCCCACCCCCTGGGGTGTCCAGCATTCATGAGACCAAGGATCTCTTCTCCCACCTATGCCCAGCAGGGCTGTCCACCCTTACATATACAGCTGAAGCCATGGATCCCTCCCTAAGTGCTCCCAGGCTGGTGGTTTAGACCCTGGGAGCTCTGGTTGGTTGGTATTGTTGCTCTCCTCATGGTGCTGCAAATCCTTTCTGCTCCTTCAGTCTTCACTCTAACTCCTCCATTGAGAACCCCATGATCAGTTCAATGGCTAGTTATGAGCATCTGCCTCTGAATATGTCAGACTCTTGAAGGCCTCTGAGGAGACATCCATATCAGGCTCTTATCAGCATGCACTTCCTGACTTCCACATCAGCATCTACCTTTGGTGACTGCACATGGGATGGATACTCAGGTGGAAAGGTCTTCAGATGGCCCCTCCTTCAGTTTCTGTCCCTCACTTTGTCTCCATATTTGCTCCCTTGAGTATTTTGTTGCTCCTTCTAAGAAGAACTGAATCACCCCCACTTGGTCTTCCTTCTTTATGAGCTTCATGTGGCCTGTGAGTTGCATCTTGGGCATTTCAAGGTTCTGGGCTAATATCCAATAATCAGTGAGTGAATACCATGTGTGTTCTTTTGTGATTGACTTACCTCACTCAGGATGATATTTTCTAGCTCCATCCATTTACCTGGAATTTCTCGAATTCATTGTTTTTAATAGCTGAGTAATACTCCATTGTGTAAATATACCACATTTTTT
>NW_021623502.1:0-3796 GCF_004785775.1 Grammomys surdaster | reverse complement strand
CCAGGACCCTCGCCCTTACCCTCACCCCCTACCTTTCCCCACCTGCACAATGTCCCCTGCAGCCTGGCAAACACAAGCTCCTGCTTGGCAAGCAGTGTATAGCAGGAAAACCATAACTCAAGCAGTGTACCATATCTTTTGAAGAATAGCAGGTGGATCATAATTCAAGGCAGTGTACCGTATAGACCATGACATGTTCAAGGCACAGGCTGAGAAGATTCTGTACTTTCCCACTACCTGGCCCCTCTTACCCCCTCCCCTTGTAAAGCATGTTATAAAAAAGCATTTCATGTTCAAATACACGACTCTTGACAAGCAACTGTTTGCTTGAGTCCTTTCTCTCTCCCGCCCGTTCTTCTTTCAGGTTGCGGTCCTCCTCGCCCCCACGAATAACTAGGACCCGCCGGTCGGGTCAAGTGGCGCCCAACGTGGGGCTCGAGGCACGGATCCCTCCGGACGGACCCTCATTGAGAAGTGGCCACGACATCAAGATTGAATGAGACAGTGATCGTCGCCCGCGACCTGTCGTCCTCGGGTAAGTTTCATTTTCATTCCGTCCCATAAGAATGGGCCATTCATTGTCTAAGGAGGTGGCCTTCATACAGGACCTCAAACATGCACTCAGAGAGAGAGGAATAAGGGTTAAGAAAAAGAATCTTATAAGTTTTTTTATCTTTATTGATGAGAAGTGCCCTTGGTTTATGATTGATGGTCCTACCATCCATCCCAAGAAATGGCAGAAGGTAGGTCGTGAATTAAATGAGAAAATTAAAACTGAAGGTGATGCAACTCTTTCTGCAACAATTTTTTCCTTTTGGGGTATTATTAGAGATATTATTGAAGATGCAGATAAAGATACAGGGAAGCGACAACTTTTGTCTGTTGCTGAATTTTGCTTGTCACAATCTCGGCTTAATTCTACCTGCCCATCTCGTCAGCCCTCTAGGCCTCCGTCTCAGGCTTCTGTTTCTTTTACTCTCGTAGATATTCCCCCTGAACAGGTTCCCCCTCCTTCTGATCCGCCTCACCTCTATCCAGATTTATCTTCTTCTGATTCCTCTCCACAGGTCTCTCAGCCTCCATCTTATAATTCTTCAGCAGTTTCTGACTTACAGACTCCCTCTCCCACTCACATTTGCAATCCTGTATTGCAGAAGTCTGCCTCCCCATGCCCTGCTGCTAAATGTCATTTTTCTTCTTCTCTGCCGCTCTCTCAACAGACTCCCCCGGCTGCTCTCTCCGAGCCACAGCCTCTGGAATCCGGTGATGCAGTCGTCCTTGAAAAATACAGCCCTGACTGGTCTCCTTCTGCGGCACCTTCTGCTCCTTCTTCCATGCCTGCCTTTTCAACTTTCCCTGCCACTTTGCCTAATTCTCTTTCTGACATTCGAGATCGCCTTTCCTTTCAAGTTCGTGAATTGATGGACATTCTCCACCTTCAAAAACAAATTTCCCATCTTAAGGTCCTTTGTTCTTCCTCCGTTCCCTCACAAGATTCCCTGCATTTATCCTTTCCTGTAACCCGATCCCAGGTTCCTTCTTCACAGACACCTGCAGCCGCAGTTTCTGATTTGGAGTCTCAACAAACCCCACCACTTCCCCCTGTTACATGGTCGGGTGGAGCCCGGCGGCCCTCCCCCTCCTCTACGCCCGCCATACCCCCACCTTCTCATCTTGCTCCTGCTTCTTCTTCTCGTCCCTCCTGCAAGCCCTCTCGGACCCCCGCCTCCAGTCCGAGACTGAGGCTGATTCCTCTGAGAACGAGCCCAATTCAGACATTGAAAATGAAAGTGATCAGGATGATTCTACAAGTGATCTCACAGTTTTCAAAAAACTCCGTTTTAAACATCTTGAAAAGCTGAATTTTGCTGTTAGGAATTATGGCCCTAACGCCCCCTTTACTCTTTCCCTTCTTGAGAGTCTTGGCGGGGGGTGAGTATTTAACTCCTAATGAATGGCTTACTGTAGCCCAGTCCGTTCTGATTCAGGGACAGTTCCCTTCTTGACAGACAGATTGGACTGATCGCTGCTGCTCTTAGTTCTGCTGACCTTATTATTTCCTTGGTAAATGCTTCTCTCGAGGCTATCCATAATACCAGCGAACCTAATTATCAACAATGCTGGATTTGTTTTTCACCTACTCCTCCCTTCTATGAGGGGATAGCTATCCTCTCCCCTCCCACTTTTACCAATGATGGCAATAGACTCCTTGGGACTCATTTGCCTGAAGGAGGTCTTACTCTTAGCTCCATTTCAGGAATAGGCCTTTGTCTTTTGGGACCCTTCATGCTCCCCCCTAGGGACTTGATTCCGGTCTGTAACCAGACAGTGATCCTCAATGATACCTTTTTATATACTTTGGCACCTAATGGTACATATTTTGCCTGTGCTTTTGGTTTGACTCCTTATATATTTAATCCCAGTTTTTTACATTTTAAAGATTATTGTGTAATTGTTACCATTCTTCCACATTTTTTTATACATGATCCAGAGTCCTTCCTTAATATTATAGATCAAGGATCTTCTTTGAGAACCAAGAGAGAACCCCTGACTGCCCTTACCTTGTCTGTTATATTAGGAATTAGTGCCATTGGTGCAGGCACGGGTATAGCTTCCTTGGTGACTTCCAATAATCATTATGCTCATCTCCAATCCCTCATTGATAAAGATTTAAATAATTTGAGGGAAGGAATACAACATCTTAAGGACTCTGTGGCCTCCCTTTCTGAGGTGGTGTTACAAAACAGGAGAGGACTTGACCTTGTCTTCCTTAAGGAAGGGGGTCTCTGCGTGGCCCTCAGAGAAGAGTGTTGCTTTTACTCCGATAAGACAGGCCTTGTCCAAAATAGCCTGAACAAGGTCAAAGGAGTTTAGAAGAAAGAAAAAGAGCCAGAGAACAACGAGAGTCATGGTATCAAAACTGGTTCTCTACCTCTCCTTGGCTCACCACTCTGTTGCCTAATATATTAGGACCCTTTGTTGGCATTCTTTTGCTTCTCTCATTTGGCCCCTGGGTCTTTAATCGTCTCACAAGTTTTGTTAAGAACCAGGTTGATTCTGCCATCAAGAAGATGGTTGAAGTTCATTACCATCAGCTGAAAATTGAAGAAGATCCAGAAGTGACTCCGCAGGAGACTGTCACAGCTGCCAGCTCCCCTGCCTCCCCCTATGGTCGACCCCTAGACTTCCACGCCCTCCAGAAGGGTTCCTGGTATGCCTGGCTTTGCCCTCGTTTCTCTCGCTAGAGAGCTTGGTCTCTTGATCACCCCAACAAAAATTGGCTTTTTCCTAAACCAAGGCCGCCCTTGATGTGGCCACTAACACTGGGGAGCCTTCCTTTATGACAATATTACACCCCAAACTGACAAATGGCTGGTAACGTGAACATTTACAAGGGACTAGGATGGCTGTGAGTTAGCCCAATGACAGGATTATTGTAGGTCCACTTCCCAGGGGCCCACCCAATGCAGCCGAAAAGGAGTGCATGGTGCTGGGAGTGGGTGCAGCCTACATGGCCTAAGACAGGGCGCTCACCCTCCTTTCACCCACCTCGAGGTCCCTTGATGTTGCCCATTATCGACAGCCTGAAGCCTTCGACCATCGATGTGACTCATCTCACATCCATGTATTGGGGTTGTGAACTTGTCTAAGACCCCCCATAATTTGACTTCCAAATTCAAAATTCACATAGTTGGGATTGATCATAAGACGCCTTCTCTACTAAACAGAGAAGGGGGAGATGCCAGAAGCCAGGACCCTCGCCCTTACCCTCACCCCCTACCTTTCCCCACCTGCA
>NW_021623501.1:0-7129 GCF_004785775.1 Grammomys surdaster | reverse complement strand
TGTCGGGAGCCGCATTCGCCATTGCAAAATGGCGCCGGCTCCTTGAGGGAGCCAAGCTGAATGTGCGCATGCGCAAAGAGTAAAAATTACTATGCTAATTAAGCCTCACTCCAAGAGCACTCTAAGAGCCAATGAGAAACGAGTATGCTAATTAGGCATCATTAAGGAGCCAATGAGCATGCAGTAAGTGCTCCCAGGACTCTATATAAGCCCATGGGTTCTGGGGCTCTGGGTCCTTCGCCACTACCATCTAAGAGAGCTGTAACACCATCTAAGAGAGCTGTAACACCGTCTAAAAGAGCTGTAACAAGTAAACTGCGTGTCAGAAGAATCCTGAAGTGTGGCGTGTTCTCCTTTTCGGCGAGGCGGCGCGTCACAACTGGTGCCGAAAACCCGGGACGAAGCCGAATGTCTCAGCGTTTTATCCAGCATCGAGGGACCCTGTTGGCTCAACAGAGGATTCAGAACTGACAGCATGAGAGGTCTAGACGCTTTTCTGCAAGGTATGGTGAATCCTGTCTATCTTGCTATTGCTATCCCCGTTTGGGCTGCGATAGTTTTAGTGCTCTGCTTTAGTCTTAATTGGCATATACAGGGGAAGGAGTGCACTTGCCCTCCATGTATACAGGAACTGTAGATAAGAAGCTATGGGTAACCATCAAGTGAAGCCGCTTCTCTCAGCAATGCAGGCGTTCCTGCACGAGCGTGGCTTAAAGGTTCCCGAGAAGGCATTGTGCAGTTTTTTGCAAGATGTTGATCAGGTAGCTCCCTGGTTTGTATCCACGGGGTCCCTGTCTAAGGGCTCCTGGGGCAAACTTGGAGGTGGCCTGATCAACAAAATAGAAGGAGGGAAGTTAAGACCAGGCACATGGCCTTTGTATAAAATGATTAGAGCCTGTATAGAGGATGTTAGGTGCCGAGACAAAGTAAGAGAGGGACAAAGAGCTTTAGCAGAGCATCAGGATAGCCTATCAGAAGCAGAAAAGGAAGAGAGCGCTAAGAATAGAAAGAAAGAAGAAAAAATTAAAAAAGAAGTAGCTACAAAAGTGGAACAGAAAAGGCCTAAGAAATTGTACCCAGTGTTAACTGAGTTTCGAAATCTAAGAATTAGTGACTCCACCTCTGAGGAGACGTCTTCGGGGGATGGAAAAGAGACATGTCTAAAGGTTTTCCCAAAGACATTTAATCTGCAGGGAAGACAGAGGGATAATTTTCCCTGGGAGAGAAACGTAGAAAAGGAGAAAAGGCCTTAAAAAGAAAATCTCTATCCGGTAAAGAATGAGAGAAAGGGTTTTAGAAAAACAGTTGCCCTCTCTCTGAGCTATGTCAACAAAAAAAGAGCTCTTAAATGTCCATATGTGTGTTGATTGTTTGCCTTTTGTTTCATTGTCTAAGTGTATGTTCTATGTTGCATGTTCAAAAGAAAAGAATGGTTATATATCCAACTATTGGGCTACTTTAACTTTGTTTTAAAGGCAGTCTTAATATATACAGGCTGATAAGCTATCTACACGTATAGCTAAGAGTTGAGCTGAGCTGAAAAAGCCTCTATATCCAGTTGAATAATTGCAAAGTTTAAAATTATATAAATATAAATCAGGAGACCCTGGGTCCTCCAAGTGGCAACAGGATTTAGATAGAAAAATAGTCCACTTTGAGGCGGAAGGATACCATTCACGTGGGCGGCTGCCTCCGCAGGATAGAGAACAATAAAAGCTGCTCTCCCCAATAAAAATTAATAAATACTGGGGCTGATGTAACAATTATTAGAAAACAAGAGTGCCTTTAACTTGGCATTTATCTGATCCCTTATTCAACTAAAAAGAGTTGCTTATTCAGTTAAACCAAAAACAAAGTTCAAATTTAAGATTTATAAAATTAATGAAACATTACAGCCTGTCTTGCCTACGTCAGTTACCATTCTAGTAAATAAAATAATAAAATAATTTTACTATTATAAAATTAATTATAAACTTATAATATTAATATAAATTGATATTAATATAAAATTATATTATTAATTATAAAATTACAGATTTAAAAGATTGTTTTTCTTGTTCCTTTACATCCTGGTAAAAGTGATGAGACTTAAATCCAATGAATTTATTAGTGATTCTTGAGAGCCCATGAAACAATACCATTAAAGGGCTGACTCAAAGAATAATTAATAGTCTTATATAAGAATTGTTATTGCTTGAAGTGAAAGAGAAAGAATGGAGCTTGTTTGTGGACAGAAGAGTGAGAACATCCATCATCAAGTCATCAGTGGTTATTTAGCACAACAGAGGAGCTGCCTTTTAGGTTTTTCTCAAAGAAAAATTAGTATAGTACTCTTCGTGTTTGGCATACTTACTCTTCAGGCACTCAAGATAAAAGAAGTGGTAAATTTAAAATGATTTAACAGCTATCCATGGGGCTAGGGGGAAAATAAAGTGATTAAGAAAAAACTTTTCAAAGACAACTGTGAGTTAGGTACTATGACAGCCCAGGGAGAGAGAGAGAAGTCAGTAGTGGTGTAGAAAGGAGACTCAACTGGATGTGTTAAAAAATGAGTGTCAGCTTGCTTCACAAGATGTTCTACAGTATGAGACAGTCCCTGAGAGTTGTGGACATCATAGTGTGGCCTAGTATACTGTTTCTAGAGAGAACATAGCAAATGTACATTTTTAAAACTTCATAATACAAATATAAGTAGCTCTCAAAATTTAATTTTCCCATTATATATTAAACTAATTGCTCCCTATGTGAAAAAGAAAGTCTTGCCTTTCTTTCTTATGTGCAAGGCCCTGGGACTTGATCCCTGCACCACAAGGAGATCAAGAAGAGCTAAGGCTTTTAGACTGTTGTGGGTATCCTAGACTTTCATCTAATACAAGCTCAAAAAAAAAAAAAAATTACAGACTACAACTTTTGTCTAGAGAGAGCTAGCTAGTCAGTAAGGGTGACCAATAAATCTCTCAGTGTATTTTATTCATTTTGTACGCCCTTACTACATCTCAAACAGATTGTGACACAAAAAATTCCAATAAGAATGGATAATAAGGGCTACAAGTGAGAAGGGAGGCCTCAGTTTCTCCAGCTTATCTTGAAGCTTTGCAGGCTCCTCCGCCTTTTCAGCCTGCCAATGTCATCATAAGGTACTTTCCTCTGAAAAGCTAAGTGCTGCCAAAGAGTTGTTGGCTGAACAGATAAGGACACTAGCATGCTAGCTTGGCTCATAGTGAGCGGGGCAGTGGTACTTTGCTGCCCCCGACTTCTGAGTGGCAGGGGTCCTAGTAAGACAGTGCAGAGAAGTAAACTAGAGTAGTAAGCTTGTCTCTCTGGTAGAACTTCTGTCCTAAAGCTAAGAGTAGAAGCAGAAAACATCCATCGCCTGTGGCATGGAGCATAGACTTGCCACAGAACTGAAGCCATAGGGAAGGACGCCTTGAGAGAATCCAGAGACTGTTAGTGTTGTGTGCTTCCTGATGACCCTACCTGGTAAGATGTCTGTCATCAGCTCTGTCAGTTTCCACTACTAACTCTGAGCCTGCAGCCCCACTTCCACTGGGTTGGGGACAGGCCTAGGATACCAGCTAGTAGCACCTGTGCACAAGGACTACATCTGAAAACAGTGAGAGAAAGTCAGAGGCTAGGTGTGGCTGACAGGAAGCCTGCCAGCCTTGTGTGTGTTGGAAGTGGGACACATCTAAGCTAGAGATGGCTGACAGCGGCCTGTAGTTCTCTAGAGGGGAGGAAAATGGTTACATTCACAAGTTTACATCTGCAGATATCCTTAAATCAGGGAAAAGGAGGTTGCTGCATGATCTGCGTGCTATTAATCAGCAAATGCAGATCATGGGCTCAGTACAGTGAGGGTTGCCGCTTTTATCATCTTTGCCAGCCTCCTGGCCTATAATAATAGATATTAAGGTTTGTTTTTTCTCCATCCACTTGTGTACCAAAGATAGTAAAAAGTTTACATTCACCATTCCATCATGTAATCATGAAGGACCTACCTCTGGCTACAGGACTGACTTCGTAGAATACACCAGTGATGGATCAAATGTATCAAAAACATGTTGACTGTGGGCTCACAGGAGCGGTATGCTGTTTAATCACATGCCACTTTTGTGCTAAATCTGAGCCAGCAGGAAAAGGGCATTTCTCTAGCATTAATTCAGAAAGATGTATTTTTCTTTTATTTGAAAAGAAAGGCTTAGTCCCAGCTGTAAGGCAACATTTTCTCTTAAGGGACTACTCTGTTGCTGGGGAGTGACCTTTCCTAGACTGATGCTTTTCTCCTTGACAGCTGCATTTCCATTGACTTTTACACTCTCCTTTACTACAAAAGGCCCAGCTCAAACGAATTGACTATGATAAGGGCAAGGAATTGTGGAACGTGCTCATTGCACGATAAAAATGTATCTAGAAAAACAAAAGGGGGAATGGGACCTTGGATCTCCAAGATCTCG
Organism: Grammomys surdaster; assembly: GCF_004785775.1. Lineage (NCBI taxonomy): Eukaryota > Metazoa > Chordata > Mammalia > Rodentia > Muridae > Grammomys > Grammomys surdaster. Next base: position 2,675 of record NW_021623501.1, on the reverse strand, counting down.
AATATCTTTAGTCTTATTTACTCTTAATTTTTAAAATTTGGATGTGCATGGCCGAAACGCGGCTGATAGGCACGGACAATGGCCACAACCCCCACAGGAGCAGGCAAGTGGAAGGACGTCTTGACCAGATAATGGAAAGGCCCGGATCCTAGTTTAATAGGATCCAGGGGAGCGGTTTGTGTTTTTCCACAGGAAGAAGACAATCCATTTTGGCTACCAGAGCGACTAACGTGAAGACTCGTGATGACTGAAGATGACACCCCGAAGAGTTCATCTGCAGACGCTCCCAGTCCTAATTTGGATCCTCCAGATCTGGGTTCCTAGTATATGGGGAGAACAACGATGGGCTATATTATCTGCTTTTCCTAAACCTGTACCTGTTAGACATGATGCCATGGTATTTCCAAGATTTCTTACAACTGATAAAACCATGGGGCTGCTTTATCTTCCCTATGATAAAACGCATGCCCCCCTGGGAGAAAATCGTTCCTTGCCTGAACGGGTTCTCTCTGTTTCCAGATTACTGAGACAGGAAACTGTATAACTCTCTCGAAGAGAACCTTGGGGTGGTTTTATGAAAAGAGAAGCTGGGTTAAATTAACAACCAAAAAGAATAATAATGAAAAGGACAATAGTTATGTCAAAGAGTTCTCACAGTCCTTTTTACAACCAGCCATTTGGATAGATAGAACATTTTTATCACCCAAACTTATTGATAGAAAACATCTTCGTTAACCTGAGGTCTCTCTCTTTTGTAGTCTAGAAGATGAGAGAGTTGTTCTGCCTTGGTCTGATTGTCAATCCAGAGTAAAACGATGGGCAGATACCAATGAAACTTTTTCCTTTTCACCCAATATGCTGGGAGATCTTGGAGCTGACGCGATAATGAGTAAAAGCCCTTTTCTACAGAGCATTAGTATAAATCCTTTTCACAAATGGCTACTCTGTAGAGTTAATGGCAGTTGTACCGACTTCAACCCGCTAGCCTTTCTCCAGGGTGGAGAGGCAGAAAGAACATCCTTTACAGGAGTTATTAATGGAACTATGGTGAAACAGAGTTCAGATCCGATCCCTCAGTTGACAAATCCTATTCAGTTAATTACTGGAGTTAACAAGATTATTGTAAATCAAACGGTATTTTCACCTACTCCAGTGTGTGTCTTTCCACCTTTCTTGTTTATTCTTTCAAACTCCTCATTTGAAAAATGCACTAATGATTCATGCATGACGTCTCAGTGTTGGGCGGTTGGACAAGCTAAACGTGCCATGGTTGCCAGAGTGCCACGATGGGTTCCTGTTTCTGTTGAAACACCCTCTATTCTATCATTATTCAGACAAAAAAGAGACTTTGGCATAACTGCAGCCACAATGACGGCGATATCAGTTAGTGCCATTGCAGCTACAGCTGCTGAGATTGCTATGACAACCAAAGTTCAAACAGCAGCAGCCTTAAATCAGCTGTCCGCTACAGTGACAGAGGCACTCTACGAGTGCTGAATTAAAAGGCAGATTGATGATTGTTAATCAGCACCTAGATTTGGTAAAAGAAAGATTAAACATTCTTTTTCAATTGGCACAATTGAGATGTGAAAGAAAACTGGGAACACTTTGTATTACTAGTGTTCAATATGAAAACTTTACTCGAACAGCTAATTTATCCAGACAATTGTCTCATTACCTAACAGGAGAATGGTCAGAAGGATTTGATGAACTCCTTGAGAAGTTGCGAGTAGCGGTGATGGCCATCAACTTAACACGCATGGACCTGTCGCTGACTGAAAGACCTTCTTCCTGGATTTCTTCAGCCTTCCCCTTCTTTAAGGAGTGGGTGGGAGTAGGCCTGTTTGGTACAACCCTGTGTTGCAGATTAGTGTTCATACTCTGGTTGGTTTACAAGCTCAGAGATCAACAGAAACGTGACAAAGCCGTGATTACCCAAGCACTTGTGGCCTTAGAACAAGGTTCATCTCCCGAAATCTGGTTATCTATGTTAAAGAAATAGCGAGCAAACAGATCCATCAGCCGCTGCACCCCAAGGGCTCAGCCCATTACATTGGGTCGATGAGGAGTTTTAGCCTGACTGGTCTTGTCTGTGTAGCTCTGGTACCTGAATTTTGAGACAAACAGCCCTTGCACCCCTAGGAGATAACTCCATTGCACAGGGATGGGTGTTTGCATCTCTTTCGATTTCCCTAGCCTTTGCACCCAGAGGACTTGTTTCCATTGCACCTGGTAAGGTAGGGGAGACTGTATCAAACTATTAGTCCTTGATCGCTTATTCCCCCATGATGGAAATTGCTTGATCGGGCTTGAGTTTGAGTCATATTGGTACTGTGCCAGACGAACCAAGGGCAACTCCATCTTTTCGACTCCAGGCCAGCTGCCATTGGTCCCAACGACGGGAATGAGTTGATGCCATATGCCAGAGGTACACCATGTGGTGTGAGTTTACCCCATGACGGGCATTACGAGTGGCCACAACCTGGGGCGCACATTCAATGAATGCCAGGTGTGGGTGCAACCCTCGTAGCCTAAGATAAGGAGCTCACCATTCTTTGGTGCTGGCTATGGAAGAACATCAACTAGCCTAAGACATGGGAAATGGCCAGTGCCTGTGATTCTCATTTAAAAAAAAAAAGGGGGAGAAGTAGAGAGCCGTGAAAGGCAGAGACAGC
>NW_021623500.1:0-5699 GCF_004785775.1 Grammomys surdaster | reverse complement strand
AGTGACAGGGCAAGGCCGAAGTGACAGGGCAGGACTACATTCTTGAGAAAGATAAGCGTACAGAGAGTTTTCACCTGATCCTGACTCATGTAGGTTGGGTTCCTTTGGAATGTTCCACTATTTTTATGTTATACCACCCTAGCAACCCCCTCACCCCCTCCTCATTTCCTTGGTTTGTGGTTTTTCCCTTTAAAACCCGTTCCAAACTGGCAGTCGGGGTCAATTCAGCTCCTGCGTGGGCATACGAATTGACCGGCAACTAGTTGTCACGCCCTAATAAATAACCTCGCAATTGCTCCGGTATATGGTGTCTCGAGTAGATTACTGGGTGGTCGCGACTTTCTGAGACTTGGGAGAGGGTCTCCCCTTTGCGGAGGTCTTCATTGGGGGCTCGTCCTGGGATTTGCGACCACCCTGATCTCTGAGACCCCCACTGGGAGGTAAGGGCACCGCGGTTTTGTTTGTGTGTTTTGTGCGTCGATCCGTCTCGTTTGGAATTCTGGAAAGTGCACTTCTATGGTTTGGCTTGGCAGCTGTTTCTGTCTCGTAAGAGACAGCAAACCTTTTGTCTCGGCAGGAGGCGAATGGGTGACCAGCAGACGTGCTAGGAGGGTTACCACTGCCACAACCCGGGAGACGTCCCGGGAGAGGAAGGGACCCCAGGGACGCCTGGTGGGTGCCCGTCTGGAGGCCGGGGAGGACACTGTGGTCCTCTTGCTAGAGGAGGTGTGAGAGACCTCCTGGCCATCTGTTTTTCTGTATTGGTGTTGGCTTTCTCGGTTGAGACGGCTTTGTGTAGTTGTTTTGTCTGTGTTTTGTGTTACTCGTGATGTGATAGGGACAATGGACTGTGTGCTTGTGCTTATGAGGTGTCTGTGCCCATGGCGTGGGGCAACTGTCTGTGTACTGTGTTTGTGAAGTTTCTGTGCGCCCTTGGCAGGGGCGACTGACTGTGTAGCCTGGTTTCTGTGCTCGTGGCAGGAGTGGGAACCAGGCAAGCCACGGAGGGCAGTTTGCGACCCTGGGAGAGGGTCAGGTTACGAATTCCGGGAGGGAATTCGTGGGAAGTGGAAGCAGTGGGACAGATGTGTCGGCACACTGCAGGCCACAGTTCTCTAGAAGACACTCTGGAGTACATTTGTATGAGAGATAGGGTCAGAAATGACCCCTTCTCTGTCTGAAGGTGGTCTTTGGCCACCGCCGCCTGGGACGGCGTCTGTTGAAGCTCTCGTGGCTGTGTGTGTCTGGGTCTAATTCTGTGTTGTTCATTGCTGGTGATGTAAGAAATCTGTTAATTAGGTCCAGCATGGACTGGCCATGTCATCTGGTTATTAGGTTCTCTCACCAGCAGTCTTTCATGCCTTGATTGTGTAACCTGTCTCTGCACCTGTGACAGGAGCGAGAACTGTTTGTATGTGGTATATCCACCGCCCGTGATGGGGGTGAACTGACTGTGTTTTTCTCTGTTTTCTTGATGAACTGTTTGTGTGTTTTTGGACTGTGACTGACATTATTTTGGACTGGATCTACTGTGTTAAATATCCTGAGTTAACAAGAGTTAACATGAGTTAGCATGGCCATTGACAGAAAAACAGCTAAAACAATTGTCTGATCTCCGCGGTGTGTTAGCAAAAGAAAGAGAACTCTCTGGCCCCTACAGGAGAGATTCTTGGTTATGCTTTCTATGTCTATTGTGAGTCCTTGGCGCCAAATTTGTCCACGTGTGTCATTGTCTGTCTTTGTTTTATTAGAATAAATGTCTGTTCTATGTTTCATGTATAGAAAGAAAGATAAAAAGGGTTAAAACTTATAGGCAAGTCCCCCTGCTCTGTGGATGAAAGTGAGACACAGCAGGAGGAGCCCTGGCAAAAATGATTCTTTACACAAGCTGCTCTTAGAGAGGCTAAGAACTTTTTGGCTTTCTTGGTAAAGAAACTGATTTTCTTTTCTTCCCCCAAGATTGAAAAGGAGATTTCAGTGTAAAGTTTTATCTGGGATCAAATAAGGCCTTGATAGGCCGCTAAAAGGACAGGTAGGATTTTTAGAGACCCTCAGGCAGGAGTCTTGGTTATACAATTGGCTTATGAGAATGATAACTACAGTCTAAGCCATGCTTTCACAGTGCTGAGGTGTTAAGGAATGTTCTGGGTATGGGGACATAGGTCATTTTAGGAAAGACTCCCCAAAAAAAAAAAAAAATAGAGACATAGACAGACAGAAGAATCACTCCTCTGGAATCTATTCTCAGTGTAGGAGAGATAATCGTTGGGCCAGGCCTCAGGAAATAGGCCCAAATTAAGAACTTTCACATTTGAGTTAAGACAAAGCTCAGAGAGGGCTCAGCAGAAGCTGGTGTGACATTCCTGTTGTCATGGTCACTCTGACTAGTCCCTGGAAAGGTGTTTTCTGGAATTTGTTTTATTGCCTTGCTTCTTCCTTGGGGAAGACAGGTCAGCCTCAGACCCAAGGACATTTAAAAGAGACAGTTTATGGTCCAGGAGCTATATAATGATTATGCTGGAGAAATTAATTACAGCCTGACTTGCCTACTCCAGCTGCCATTCCAAGAAATGCATATGGAATTATATCACTAGAAAGTTTTGCCTCAAGGAATGGCTAATAGCCTTACAAGAAATTAAAAATAAGAAAAGTAAAAACAAAAAAACAGTTTCAATTGACTTTTGGAGCCCTGCCTTGGTCTCATTGATTATTGAGTTTAGCAGGTGACAAGGTGCTTCTTCTGAAATTACAGCCAGAAAAAGTAAGAAAATTTTGTTTGAAAAAAATATAAGCTGTGCATTTACTTCATTTTTGTTTATGACTGGTTTTTAAAGCATAAAAATGTTCTGCATGTCTTGGTTATAGATTATTTGGCCTATAAGGTATTGGGTATGGTTAAGAATTTGCAACCTTGGTAAAAGAAAGTTGGCTTAAAGCTGGTAACTCAGGTTTGGAGTCATTCAGAAACCAGATGTATAGAGATAGGATTTAAAACAATGTCTCTTATGAGTTGTTAAAAGCTGCACTATCATGCATTCATGTATAAGAACTGACAGCCAACTTTGTAACCTGAAAGTAATGCATTTTAGTGTTGACTTTAGAGAAAATAGATTGTCTGCATTGTTAAAAATTGGTTTTGTTTCTCAAAATTATGGTTACACTCTAGTATTGCAAAAAGAAACTTAAAAAAGTATAGTGAAACAGTGGCTGCAGTTGGCAGTTCAATCGTGAGCTCCAGAAATTTTGACTCACTCATGTTTATGGTTGAGAAGAAGATAGAGCAGGTGGAAATGATTGCTAGAGTAAGAAAAAATAAGAACAGCTGTGACACAGTACCAGTCTGCTGTCAATTAGATACAGTGGTAGAGACAAATTTAGCTCCCCCCCTTAAGAAAGAGAAAAGATATCTGTGGGGTTCTTAGAAGACTAATCACCCCTCCTTTCCAGACAACCCAGCCAGTCTGACGTGACTGGTAGAGTTTTTGATGTTTTCCCTCCAGCCCACCTGGGATGATTGTCAATAGAGTTTACAGGTTCTCTTTACTACTGAAGAGAAGGAAAGAATTCTGTTAGAAGCCTGTAAGAACGTTCCTGGTGACAACAGGCAGCCTATGCAGCTTCCCAATGAGATTGATGCGGGATTCCCCCTTAACTGCAGGTAAGGGGCGGCTGGTAGTCTACCATCGGGCTCTAGCGGGTCTCCAAGGGCAGTGAGATGGCCCACCAATTTGGTCAAGGTAAGAGAAGTCCTTCAGGGACCAAACGAGCCACTGTCTGTGTTTCTTGAGAGGTTACTGGAAGATTTAGTTAAGGAGGCAGAGAAAGTGTACAGGCGAGAAGGATTTTGGCCGCAGTGCAGGAGAGAAAGGCAAAAGATAAGATAGGAACTAGACAGACAGAGAACCTGGGTGACAAAGACGGAAGCCCCAGATATCAGTGAATGGCTAGCAGAATTCCCAAAAGTTTGGGTTGAAACTGAAGAAGCCAGACACTAATGATTACAAGCCAATACAAGACACTTAACCTCCTCAGTTCGCTCCCCCCAGAGAAGAAAGCTGCCCAGGGAGCAATGATTCTAGCAGTAAGGGTTCCAGAGACTATTTTGACACTCGAGATACCAGTTTCAGATATGCCACCAACGACCATCAAGTGATGGACAATTTGGGCTTTCACTCTGAAACCCCTTATGGGGTAATAAAAAACTGAGATGGTAAATTAATCCTCCCACAAGAAGAAGGACTGTCTGATTTGGCGAAAGCTGTGGTGAGAAACTATAGAGCTTGTGCCTTAACCAATGGGAAGAGACTGAGGGGCGACTGGCCCAGAGCTTACTGGGAGATGGACTTCACAGAAGTCAAGCTGGCAAAATGTGGAAAGAAGATCCTGGAAGAAATCTTTCCAAGGTTTGGAATACCCAAGGTAACTAACTGGGTCTGTTAATGGTCTTTGTTGCCCAGTTTAGTTAGGGACTGGCCACACAGCTGGGGATTAATTGGAAATTACATTGTGCTTATAAACCCCAGAGTTCAGGACAGATAGAGAGGATAAATAGAACAATTAAGGAGACCTTAACCAAATTAGCATTGGAGACCGGTGGTAATGACTAGACAGCCCCCCTTCCCTTTGCCTTGTTCTGAGTGTGGAACACTCTAGAGTGATTTAAGCTTACACCCTTTGAGATTTTGTGTGGGGTACCTCTGCCACTTACTGGGGCGGGCAGAATGAATGATCCTAATGCTGTCCTTTCTAAATCCTTGTTTGCCTACATAAAAGCACTTAAAATGGTCTGACGCGAGGTCTGAGAACAGCTGAAAGGGGCCTACGAGACTAGAGACCCGAGTGTGACGCGGTTCTAGTTCAACACCACCAAGCTGCCTGCGATGTTCGACCATGTTTGGCCTGTGGAGAAACGAGCTATACCTGTGGGAGCAGGCGACCAGCTGCAAGGACTTGAATCCTCTGGATCAGTTAAACCCTGCGAGTGTGGCCAATGGCGTGCAGCCCAACCATGAGGCAGCCTCTCAGGACATGCTTCAGGAATTAGACATTAACACTCTGATATTTTCCCTGGTCCTCTTTTGATTCTGTTTTTTTTTTCTTCTTAAACAGATCAGTTACCTTTGTTAGAGAGTTAGTGCTGTTCAGCTTTTATTGCTATGCCATCAATATCAAAAACTCAGACAGGGAAATAGAAGCTATGAAGATACTGAAATGCAAGATCTGTAATCAGATTTACATTAGAAGAAGTGGAGTTAAGTTTTTATGATTAAAAACTATCATTAGAAAAAATGGGGGAATGTAGAGGGAAAAGTTATGGATACTGGGTATATAGAATCCTTTTTAGATATAAAATATTCTTTAGGCTTTCTTTAGGAATGTGGAAAGACCAGTCACCACTACTGGAACTGGCCGACCTGCAAAGAGAAAGGAAAGAATGCAATTTAGTCAGGTGGAACCAAGCTGAGAACCATAGTGACAGGGCAAGGCCGAAGTGACAGGGCAAGGCCGAAGTGACAGGGCAGGACTACATTCTTGAGAAAGATAAGCGTACAGAGAGTTTTCACCTGATCCTGACTCATGTAGGTTGGGTTCCTTTGGAATGTTCCACTATTTTTATGTTATACCACCCTAGCAACCCCCTCACCCCCTCCTCATTTCCTTGGTTTGTGGTTTTTCCCTTTAAAACCCGTTCCAAACTG
>NW_021623499.1:0-1083 GCF_004785775.1 Grammomys surdaster | reverse complement strand
GCCCCCAACTTGAACCCACAATTTGACTTTGGCTTGTTTTCATCACTCCCAGACACCCCTTCTCTCAGAACCCTCTCCACGCCAAGGCTGGTCTTTGGCAATGGATCAGAATGTAGCTCTCAGCTACTTCCCCAGCACCATGTCTGTCTATCTGCCAAGCACCCCATGATGATATAGGACTTACCTCTGAAACTCTAAGCAAGTCCCAATTAAACACTTCCTTTATAAGAGTTGCAGTGGTCATGGTGTGTCTTCACAGCAGTAGAACACTGTGTGACTAAGACAAGATCTCTAGGAGGAGATGAGAAAGTGACTACAGAGCCTGTTGTCCCAGCTCCACTTGGGTACTTGCAGGTGCTTTGAACTGCAGCCAGCTTCCACTGTGCTGTGTGTGTATGTGTGTGTGTGTGTGTGTAGGAATCTTGCTGTGGGGCTGATGTAAACTGTGCAGTTTCCATAGTTCCTACTAAGATAGAACAAAAAGCATTGCCTCAGGGTTTGGGTGAAGAAATGAGGTTTCACTTTTGGATGTAGGCTGGACAGACACAGGTTAGCTTCTTTTGATATGAAATAGTTTAGTGGGGGCGACGCTAAGTCTGTCCTGTAGTTTTAGGAAAGTCAAAGAACTTTATTCATTTCCTTAAGAAAAAAATGATTGAAGTTTTGGTGGATCCTAGGCAGTACCTAGGGCAGAACAAGACTCAGAAATGAAATGAAGAGAGTGAACTTGCCAGATAAAGCCTTCCTCATTTCCTTGTGAACTTTCCAATGAAGCTATGCTCAGAGAACAGGGAATACTCCCTCAGAAAGCTCGGCCTCAAGAAACAGGCTTTCGTGCTTAACTCTTAATGTTGGACAAATAGGCTGTTTGTGAATCAATAAGCATCTTCTCTTAGGTCCTTGCTTAGGAACTTTTTATTTAAACTTGCTATCAGGATTTTGGGGCTAAGGACAGGAGGATTATACTTTTATGACTATCTTGCATAGCATGTCTTGAAACCCCTATCTTGGAATGAAACCCAAAGAAAACAAACTTGTATTTGAAAATAGTTTCAAACTTAGAACAAGACTGAAATAAATAAG
>NW_021623498.1:0-1794 GCF_004785775.1 Grammomys surdaster | reverse complement strand
GCACAGACTTGTTAATGGCAATGATGTGATAAGGATAGCTTCCCACATCTGCCCCCTTTTTATTTAAAAGTGATCCTAAGAAGAGGCCATAGAAAAGTGAAAGAGTTCAGGCCGGGCAGACACAAACCAATCAAAAGGAGAGAGGTCTAGATTTTCTCCTCCTCAATAAGTGAGGCAGGCCCGTGTCTCTACACTCACTTCGGGGTGCAATGGGAACTCGAGCCCTCCCGAGCTTAACGAGTGTGAGAACAACCATATCACAGTCCTCAAGGTGCAATGGGAACCCGAGCCCTTCTTGAGTCTGGATTTGGTTCCTGGGACAGATAGAGAGAAAGAATTAGGGAAGCCAAAATGCCCAACTCTTGTGCAATGGAGAAAAACTCCCAGAGGTGCCAGGGCCATTTGGCAGGGGGAGGAGATGGTATTACAGATTATGGCCTTGTCTTAACAGGTCTTTGGGGCGGTTGTTAATCATGGCTATCCAGTCCCTTAGTCCAGTGCTACAAGTGCCTGGGCAATCACCACCTTATCCTGTTGTCACTGTGACCTGAGCTTGCAAAGGAGCCACAACACGAGCGCCAGCCCACAGCAGAGCAAGGCTCCGAAAAGACCCACCCCCACCCATTCTTTAAAATAAGAAAATATTGAAGAGATCCAGGTAGACAGTCCTTCGGTCAGGGACAAATCAAGTCTGGTAGAATTCACTTCTATAATCGCAAAGCGTAACTTCCGAAGCGTCTCTTCAAACTCTACAGTCCAATTCTGTAATAAAAACTGAGATAAAGTTTTAGAAAAATTTGCTGCTTCCTCGTCTAACTCCGCCTCCTCTGTAGAATCTAATGACTCCTCACTGGAGTCCCCAGAGGAACTCTCTGCACTGTCGATAGTCAGTGCCTCTAGGTTGGGGTAAAGCGAGCTTTTCCCATTAGGGGGTATCTCTCCTTTTTTAGGAGGGTTCTTTTCTTCAGCTGAAGGGTGTTCCTTTTCCTTTTGTTTCGGTACCTTTTTCCTACGCGCGCCCATCCTCTCACTGCGTTCGGTTTCTGACATGCTATCCTGAACATCTTCTAGCGTAGCCTGTCCTTTCCTTATGGCTATCTTACAGTTTTCATCTTGTAGGCAGTTCTTAATAAGTTTCCAGATCGCAACTGTGCTGTTACTCAAATCGTTGTCATCGTGGTGCCTTTCTAAGTCCTTTCCCAGTTTATTCCAAGAGGGGAGAGCCAAAGACCCAGAGACGGCAAACCAGGGGGCAACGCGATCCACCTCTTTTATGAAGTTCCTCAAAGTCCTGTTAGCAATTTTAATATCCCGCTGTTTGAGTACGGCCTCCAAAGTAGTGATTACTGACTGTGATGAACCCATGACGGCCTCGGCTTATCTACGTCCGCCTTAGTACCGTCTCAAAAGTGAAAGTAACAGCGGCCCAGCCCGCGGCTTATCTACGTCCGACTAACGGCCGGGGAGTCAAGAGGAACTTTGTCCCACCTTTATCTACAGGAGGGAGAAAGAGACAAGACCAGTGTCACTGGCTATTTACTTCAGACTACTTTGCCACTAACAATGGCCACCGCGAAGACAGGGCAAAACAAGCACCATGAAAATGACAGCCAAGCACAATCCGAATATTTCAGGAATAGACATACCTCTCCGAACTCACCCCTGCAGTTCTGAATCCTCCTCTATCGAGGGGTCCTCCAAGGTGCTGACGATGGCAAGGTCAAGTGTCCGGGGTTTCTCGCACCAGTTGTCCCGCTCAACCTCCCGCCAGCAGGAAAGACGCGGCACACTCAG
>NW_021623497.1:0-2050 GCF_004785775.1 Grammomys surdaster | reverse complement strand
TTCACATCCACATGTTTCACATCCAGACTTTTCCATAAAAACTGACTCGAGGACTGGAGAGATGGCCCAGTGGTTAAGAGCAGTGGCTGCTCTTGCAGAGGACCCAGGATCAATTCCCCACACTGCAGCTCACAACCATCTGTAACTCCAGTTCTAGGGATCTGATATCAACTTCTGGCCTCCAAGCCAGAATATACATGCAGGTAAAATACCCATACATACACTTTTAAAAATGAAATAAAAAACAACTAATGTGTTGTCTGCCCATGCGTGTACGTGTGTATGTGCATGCCTGCCTGCCTGAGGCCAGTGTCAGGTGTCTTCTATTGTTTTCCACTGTATCTTTGTGAGTCAGGGTCTCTCAGTGAACCTGCCATTCACAGACTGGCTGGCCAGTAAGCTTCAGGGCGCCTCCCGTCTCCCCCTTGTCCCCTGGCCCCAAGGTTACAGACACATGAGACCACAGTCAAGTTTATCAAGTGGCTGGTGAAGATCTGAACTCAGGTTCTGAGCTCTGCTGCAAGCACTTTACTTGACTGATCCTCTTTGCAGCGTCTGCTCTGACCGTCTCTGGGCTATGAACTCTACACCCCAATGGACGTTTACTTCAATTTGGTTTCAACATCCAGAATGGTGGTACTTCCAGTGCTTCCAAGTACCAACTCCTTCTAAGCCTTAGGGTTCTGCATGGAAGACTTGAAAAAAACTTGAAGATTTTTTTTTCAAGCTCCAACCAGTAATTGTAATTGTTCTCATGCATGTGTATACACACACACACACACACACACACAGAGAGAGAGAGAGAGAGAGAGAGAGAGAGAGAGAGAGAGAGACACACACACACACACACACACACACACACACACACACACGCCCTGGTTCCTGTCTCTGTTTTCATTCTATGTTAATTACTTTTCTATTATTGTGATAAAACACCATGACCAAGGCAACTTACAGGAGGAAAGGTCTATTTGCCTAAAACCCCTACTGTTCCAGTGAGATAAAAGTCTCTCACTATGGTGGCAGGGAAAAGTGGCTACAGGAGCAGGAAGCTGAGCCCTCACATCTTGAACTAGAAGCATGAAGCAGAGATAGCTCGCTGGGTGCGGTAATGAGGCTGTCCCAGTGACATACTTTCTCAAGCAAGGTCACACTTCCAAAACCTACCAAAATAACAATAGTAACTGCAGACCACATAGTCAAACACCTGAGCCTATGGGAGACATTTTCATTCAATCTATCATGTTATGTGTATTTTTATGTTTTTAAAAAAGATTTATTTATTTATTATATATGAATACATTGTAGCTGTCTTCAGACACCACCATGTGGTTGCTGGGATTTGAACTCAGGACCTCTGGAAGTATAGTCAGTGCTCTTAACCACTGAGCCATCTCTCCAGCCCGTATTTTTATGTTTTAAGTAGGTTTGTCCTGTAGGAATGAACCATGTTCCTAGGGCATATATTAATTGTAGCATACGTCTTTCTGAGACTTTCCATAGTGGAGTAAAAGGACATCATAGATACTTACTTGGTTTCATGCTATAGATAACATTTCATGTCACATTATCTGATACCTGTATAGTTTTGAATTTCTCATGTCAAAGAACAACTCTTACTTTGTAGATCAAACCAGAGGAATGGATACCTTGCTCTAGGGTGCAGGTAAACTTGGCTGAATTGTAATCAGACGCAAGGAGAGCTTGGTGGCTCCGTAAGTGACAGATAACTCACCTTTTTCTGCTTTGTTATGCATCCACTCCAGCTTGGTACCCTCTCAACCTCCAGGCAACACCAAGTAAGAAAGAAATCTTGCAGGCACTCAACATTTTGAGGTGGGAGGGGGATTTGCATGAGTAAATCTTAAGGAAGTGAGCCTGTGTCTTCCTTCCAGGCAAGACAGAGTTATAAACATTTTAATCCAACATTTCATAGGCATACTCAACCTGTGGCCCATGAGCCACACACAGAGGAGGGTAGTTATGAAAAGGTCTAGCACAAAAATGTAAGTTTACTCAAAATAATAAGTTTTTTTGGTAAACAAAGTGG
>NW_021623496.1:0-1582 GCF_004785775.1 Grammomys surdaster | reverse complement strand
CTGGCATCTCACACTTGGCAGCTGAATAGGGGGAGGGAGGTTGGGGGCTTTGCATAAACAAGCAATTTGGCAGAAGCTAAGATAAGTGATTAGCTGGAAGGGGCATTCAGTGCAAGCAAGTAATTTAATAGAAGCTAAGTCGGCTAGGCATCCTGACCTTGGGTTTTGCCGTAGAGTTCCATGGGATTTTCCACCGAGGAGATCAAATTCTAGGTCAACCTAAAATGGCCTCAGCAGGGGTACACGATGGAGGGAACTCTGTCCTGGCTTGCCTTGTCATGTCATGATCCCAGCACTTGGGAGACTGAGGCAGGAACATCAAAAGTTCAAGGCTAGCATGAGTTATAAAGAGAATTCAGAACCAGCCTGAGCTACATAGCAAGATGCTATTTCCTAAAAACAAAACCAAGAAGTTAAGCTTTGGTCTTACCTGGCCTCCATTCCTGTTGTTTGTCCCCTGCCAGCTGCCATAGAGGATATGAACTATGCTGTCCTAGTTTACTTTCTGTTGCTATGATAAAACACTGACCACAGCCAATTTAGAGAAGGAAAGGGTTTATTTCAGCTTACAGCTACAGTTTATTATGGAGGGAAGCCAGGACAGATCAAGACAGAGGTCATGGAGGAGCAAAGCTGCTTACTGGCTTGCTCTCCATGGCCTGCTCAGGTACCTTTTTATGTAACCCAAGACCACCATGCCAGGGGTGGCCTTGCCCATGGTGAAGCTGGTTCTGCCTCCCACATTGAGTAATAAAGTTTTTAAAAGCCCCACAGACATGTCTGCAGGCCAATCTAATGGAGGCAACTCCTCAATTTGGGGGGTTTCTTTCTAGGTAACTCTAATTTGGGTTAATTTGACAAACTAACCACAATAGGTGTCATGGAAAACATAAAATAGTAATGCTAAGCTAAAAACAAAAAAGTCAACAGCAGAGAAAGTAAATGCTAAACCATTAACATCGAGACAAGAAGAAAACCAAGCAGTTATACACATCTGCGTTGTCATTCACCCTTTTCAAGAGCAGTGCATTACAGCCTGCTGTATAGAATGGGAAACCATAGGTCACCAGTCATATGTCAATCAAAAACAAAAAAAGAATGGCTAGTTGGAAACTTTATTGTGTGGCAGTGTCGATGTGGTCTCAAACCTGACTTCTTCCTGTGTGACTTTGCTAGACCAAGCTGGTGTCTTGCTAGGTGACTTTAAGATACTTTGAAGCTACAAAATGAAAAAATGGAGACTTTAGGATGGTAAAGTCTAGACAATACCTGGAACGGGACAAATCTACATTTTAATCATGTGCCACCTGGTAGAACACACATCCCTTCTAGAATATTCCCACTAATGATGTATAAACTGAATGTAATTTTAAAGGAACAATGGGTTAGCATGACATTTTGCAGAATAAACAGCATCTCATGCAAAGTTTCCTTCACAAAAGCCCAGGACAAACATAGGGGTTGATGTCAGCTGAAGGAACATGAAGAGACAAAATCCCAGTGCAGCATCATTACTACCTGAATGGGATGCCTTGGCTGCAGCATCATTGCCTGAATGGGATGCCTTGCTGCAGCATCATTG
>NW_021623495.1:0-1582 GCF_004785775.1 Grammomys surdaster | reverse complement strand
CTGGCATCTCACACTTGGCAGCTGAATAGGGGGAGGGAGGTTGGGGGATTTGCATAAACAAGCAATTTGGCAGAAGCTAAGATAAGTGATTAGCTGGAAGGGGCATTCAGTGCAAGCAAGTAATTTAATAGAAGCTAAGTCGGCTAGGCATCCTGACCTCAGGTTTTGCTGTAGAGTTCCATGGGATTTTCCACCGAGGAGATCAAATTCTAGGTCAACCTAAAATGGCGTCAGCAGGGGTACACGATGGAGGGAACTCTGTCCTGGCTTGCCTTGTCATGTCATGATCCCAGCACTTGGGAGACTGAGGCAGGAACATCAAAAGTTCAAGGCTAGCATGAGTTATATAAAGAGAATTCAGAACCAGCCTGAGCTACATAGCAAGATGCTATTTCCTAAAAACAAAACCAAGAAGTTAAGCTTTGGTCTTACCTGGTCTCCATTCCTGTTGTTTGTCCCCTGCCAGCTGCCATAGAGGATATGAACTATGCTGTCCTAGTTTACTTTCTGTTGCTATGATAAAACACTGACCACAGCCAATTTAGAGAAGGAAAGGGTTTATTTCAGCTTACAACTACAGTTTATTATGGAGGGAAGCCAGGGCAGATCAAGACAGAGGTCATGGAGGAGCAAAGCTGCTTACTGGCTTGCTCTCCATGGCCTGCCCAGGTACCTTTTTATGTAACCCAAGACCACCATGCCAGGGGTGGCCTTGCCCATGGTGAAGCTGGTTCTGCCTCCCACATTGAGTAATAAAGTTTTTAAAAGCCCCACAGACATGTCTGCAGGCCAATCTAATGGAGGCAATTCCTCAATTTGGGGGGTTTCTTTCTAGGTAACTCTAATTTGGGTTAATTTGACAAACTAACCACAATAGGTGTTATGGAAAACATAAAATAGTAATGCTAAGCTAAAAAAAAAAAGTCAATAGCAGAGAAAGTAAATGCTAAACCATTAACATCGAGACAAGAAGAAAACCAAGCAATTATACACATCTGCGTTGTCATTCACCCTTTTCAAGAGCAGTGCATTACAGCCTGCTGTATAGAATGGGAAACCATAGGTCACCAGTCATATGTCAATCAAGAACAAAAAAAGAATGGCTAGTTGGAAACTTTATTGTGTGGCAGTGTTGATGTGGTCTCAAACCTGACTTCTTCCTATGTGACTTTGCTAGACCAAGCTGGTGTCTTGCTAGGTGACTTTTAGATGCTTTGAAGCTACAAAATGAAAAAATGGAGACTTTAGGATGGTAAAGTCTAGACAATACCTGGAATGGGACAAATCTACATTTTAATCATGTGCCACCTGGTAGAACACACATCCCTTCCAGAATATTCCCACTAATGATGCATAAACTGAATGTAATTTTAAAGGAACAATGGGTTAGCATGACATTTTGCAGAATAAACAGCATGTCATGCAAAGTTTCCTTCACAAAAGCCCAGGACAAACATAGGGGTTGATGTCAGCTGAAGGAACATGAAGAGACAAAATCCCAGTGCAGCATCATTACTACCTGAATGGGATGCCTTGCTGCAGCATCATTGCCTGAATGGGATGCCTTGCTGCAGCATCATTG
>NW_021623494.1:0-2609 GCF_004785775.1 Grammomys surdaster | reverse complement strand
CCTATGAAGAAATGACATTCCAAGTAAATAGAACTGGCAACCAAGTGGATATGCTAATTATACAAATATCAGATAAATTAGATTTCAAACCAAGATTATTATAAATAAGGTAACATTGTATTGGTTAAGGAACCAATCTATTAAAAGAAGATAAGAATTATAAACACAAACCACCAAACATTGATGTCCAATATTTCATAAACAAATATTACAGAATGTAAGGTACAGACACTGACTTCAACACAATAATAGCATATTATTTAATTACCCACTCAAGCTAATGGACTGGTCATCAAACAAAAGGCCAAAAAGACACACCTAAGCTGTAAGAATACACATTCTTTTCAGTAGAATCCTGGGAACTACTCAGTAAAGTGGACAATATTTTAGGACACAGAGTAATACATTACTCCCTGTTTTCTTTATTATCCCTCCCCTTATATTTCCTCGTTCTTCTTGTATTTTTTTCAGTTGCTTTAATATAAATTACTAGTCTTAGCTTATTTTCTTCTGTTACCACTAATATTTTAGCAATCATCATACTATTTTTATATCTTTATTTCCCCAAAGTTATACAATTGAAGGGAAAATTTACTTTAACTGGTTGTCATTGTATTTTGTGACAGATCTACA
This sequence comes from Grammomys surdaster, assembly GCF_004785775.1. NCBI lineage: Eukaryota > Metazoa > Chordata > Mammalia > Rodentia > Muridae > Grammomys > Grammomys surdaster. The sequence goes on along the minus strand of NW_021623494.1, from coordinate 1,976 downwards.
CATCAGATGTGGTTGCCATTAGGCCAGTGGAAAGGAGCAACACTTCAAATATACTACAACTTAATCTCATTTTAACACTGTAAATACTTCAGTGGAAGGAGCAAGGTAGAAATATCCAGCCAACAACATAATCCCAGATGTACAAGTCTCATATAGGAACCCAAGAAACATTAAAAAAAAAATCAAGGCCATATGCTTCCTTCAAAATACACCAGTTCCACAGTAATGGAGTCTAATAAAAATTAATTAAATGAAATCCCAGGCAAGAGTTCAAAGGAATAAATATAAACATGTTCAACCAAACTGGAAGGCTGTAAGGTCTCAAATGAATTGAAAAGTATATACGTAAACAGCTAGATAAATAAGAAATTCATAAGATATTAAAGAGGAATTCAATGAATAAATAAAAATACTGGGAAATTTTTGTAAGAAAAGCCTCAATAAGTAACACTAAAATTTAATGAAAATTTTTACCAGTAGGATGGAGTAAACAGAAGATAAAATTGTAGCATGTAGTTCTTACTACCCTGCTTTAAGCTTCAAGCAGGCCATGTTACCAGCCCCACACAGATTCCCTCAGATCCACAGATGAAGCACATGCATATATTAACTTATTTTCAACTTACCTCAATTGCTGAGCCCTTCTAATCTCCTGTGGCTAGTGTGCCCTTCCCATAACTCTTAGCTCAGTACCTTAAATCTGCCCTTGACTTAGTTATGTTTCTAACCTCCCATCTGGGAAAGCAGCCTATGACCACTCCAGAAATCTCACATGGCTGGTCACCTTTTCTCCCTTCAAAGCATGGCAAAAATTCACCTTTCTCTTCCTGTGTCTACTAGCCTTCATGCAAGGACCCAGAAGTCCCACCTCTTTCCCTCCAGCAATTGGCCCCTGGCATCTTTATTTATCGATCAAGAACCAACTGGAGAACAGGACCTTAGCATCAACACCATTCCCTACATACAATATCAAAGCTTGAAGACAAGATAGATGAATCAGAAAATTCAGATCGTTATAAAATACAAGGTAAAAATGGAATATTTAAGGTCTATTTAAAAAGTTAGAAAATTAAATTTATGAATTATGAGAACAGAAGGAAAAATATAGGTTAAAGCCATAGAAATATTTAATAAAATCATGGCAGAATTTTCTTACATCTAGGAGAAAAGATGGTTATCCAGATACAAATAAGTAGTTAGACACCAAAAAATAAAGAAACAGGGAGAGCATCCCCACATCACATTCAGTGAAAACACTGAATATATAAAACAACGTCAAAAGAATATTGAAGTTGAAAGAGTAACAACTTATACATGAAACGTACTCATCAGAATAATAGCAGATTTCTCTATTCACATAATACACATAAAATTATGTGCTTAAGCTTTGAAAAACAATAAGTGCTGATGCAGATTACTATATTCAGAAAAGCTATCCTTCACGATTGAAAAAGAAAGAAAACACAAACTAAAAAAATTCATTACCTCTAAGTAAGCTTTACAAAAGATACCTGGAAGGATTGTACACAGAAAAGAGAAAGATGAACACAACTACAAGATCACAGAAAAGAATACATTTCATTAAAACAGCTGAGTAAATGAGAATTAGAGAAATACCAGACCTTTAAAAAACAATGACATAATAGGAATAAATATGTTCCTTTTAATAAAAAATTAGAATCTAAATGATCTCAGCTATTCAATTAAAAGTTACAAACAATGAGACTATATTAAAAAACAAGAGCCCACTTAATATTACCTATGAAAAATGTATGTCACTGGCAAAGGCAAATAGCCCTATGAAGAAATGACATTCCAAGTAAATAGAACTGGCAACCAAGTGGATATGCTAATTATACAAATATCAGATAAATTAGATTTCAAACCAAGATTATTATAAATAAGGTAACATTGTATTGGTTAAGGAACCAATCTATTAAAAGAAGATAAGAATTATAAACACAAACCACCAAACA
>NW_021623493.1:0-10513 GCF_004785775.1 Grammomys surdaster | reverse complement strand
CCGTGGTCGCGCGCCTGCAGTGTCAGCTGGAAGGAGCGCAGCTGCTCATGGTCGAAGGCACGCTGAGCGAACACCACTCCGCTCTGCGCGTTTATGGTCACGTAGGACCACAGCGATTTAGGCTCCAGGTCGCTGGCTATGATGGAATAGGAGACATGACCGTTGGATCCCAAATCCGGGTCGGAGGCACTGACTTGAGCGATGGAGGCTCCAGGCGGATTGTTTTCTGCCACGTGGACTACGTAGGAAGACTTCTGGAAAGCAGGAGCGTTGTCGTTAACGTCAGTGATGTGCAGAGCGATGGTTGTACTGGAAGAAAGGGCTGGGTTGCCTTTGTCCGTGGCTGTGATGGTGACATTGTACTGTGGGTTCTGCTCTCGGTCTAGGGCTCCGTCGGTTACTAACTTGTAGTAGTTACTAGAAGAAGCCTGGAGCTTGAAAGGCAGGTCTTTGCTTAGATCACACTTGACTTCTCCGTTTCCTCCGAAATCCCGATCTCGCGTTTTGAAGATGGCAACCACCACTCCCGGAGGAGAATTCTCCAAGATATGATCAGAAAGGGAGGTGATGATTATTTCTGGACTGTTGTCATTTTCATCTAGGACGTCTATGACGATTTTACACCGTGTAGAGAGACCACCGCCATCCTTTGCTTCCACTTCCATGGTGTATCCCTCTATGTCTTCAAAATCCAACGACTGGTTATTTCTGATCACGCCTGTTTTCTCATCTAGTGAGAACACGTGTCTTGTACTCTGGGCAGTGTTCCGAAAGTAGTAACGTATCTCAGCGTTGACACCCTCATCCTCATCAGTGGCTGTCACTTCCAATATAGACGATCCTGGGGGCAGATTTTCACTAACACTGATCCTATATTCCTCTTTGCTAAACACTGGAGGGTTGTCATTGATGTCCTTTACAGATATTTCTATCAGAGTGGTAGCACTGCGGGGCGTGTCCCCTCCATCCAAGGCAGTCAGTATCAAGCGATGAGAGCTCTGTTCTTCCCTATCTAGGAGTTTCTCCAGAGACAACTCTGGGGTTTTGCCACCATCAGGATTAACTTTAACCATTAACGAGAAATAAGGGTTGGGGCTTATCTGGTAATCTTTAATTGAATTCAAATTTATGTCCGGGTCAGTGGCAGGCTCAAGAGGTATTCGTGTACCAATCGACACAGATTCTAAGATTTCTAAACGCGTTTCTTTCTTCTCGAATTGAGGAGCGTGATCATTAACATCCTCAATCTCCACAACGACATGAAAAATATTTAAAGGGTTTTCTAGCACAGCTTCCAACTGCAGCTCACACCTTCTCCTCCCTTTGCATATCTGCTCGCGGTCTATGCGGTCCTTCACCAGTAAGTCCCCGCTCTCCGAATCCACGCTGAAGTGCAGCTTCTCAGCGCTAACCCGCAGCTTCCTAGCCGACACTTCTAGGACACTGAGCCCCAGATCCTTGGCGAGATTCCCCACCACCGACCCGCGGTCCAGCTCCTCGGGGATGGAGTAGCGGACCGGCTGGCCCAGCGCGGGACAGAACAAAGGCAGCAGCAGGGTAAACAGTACCTGCGGGCGGCCGGGGCGCTGCCTCTGTGCGCTGCTCCTTTCCATTGCTGGCTGGAGTTCTCTGTAGGTCTTCGGATCTTCACAGTAGGAGAGAGTGCAGTCTACCGGGGTGGAGGTCGGTTTGGTCCCGGACAGCGGGACCCCAGTTTGGGGCCGGGAATCGGTGTCTTAGTCTGTGTGAGTGAGAGTTCCCCTTGGTGTGTATTTGTTTCAAGCGCAGGAAATTGCAGCGTAGAGACTGAGGGATCCCGGGCATCAGAGCTTGCTCTGCACTGGCCGACAGCGGCGCCCAGAGGCTCTGAGTGGAGTTGCAGTCTATCTTGTTTAGAAATCTCTTCCCAAAAATGTATGTATAGCAACATGGGGTCATGAAATAGCCACACATTTTAATCTCACGATGGGATTACAGTGGATACTTATGAATTTAACGTTTTAAAGATACTTACACTACACTATGGAACATTATGTATTATGTTGTGAATCTTCACAAACAGATCAGACCAACTAACTTCAACAGTGATAAACATAAGGCCAATCTTTGTTTAGTGTACATTAAGCTTTCTGGCTATTCAGGAGAAAATACAAAACATATAGCGTAGTTTAACACTTTTTTAAAGAAACGAGACAAAAATACCAGTAATTTCATTTTCAGCCTATTTATATTCTAGGATCAACACACACTGACCATTCCACACTCTTCTCCACCACCAATGTACTTACCTATGTTGTGTTTTTAAACTAAAGAACAGTTGGGTGTGAAATCATTTGTCTGCAAGCATGAGAGTAGTCTGGGAGACACAATGAGACCCTGAGGCAAAAAGTCAACCAAACCAAAGGAAACAAATATGTCTTCACTGTGCTTCTGTAAACAATCCTGATAAGAAGAAACAAAGGGGGCTGGAGAGATGGCTCAGCGGTTAAGAGCACTGACTGCTCTTCCAGAGGTCCTGAGTTCAAATCCCAGCAACCACATGGTGGCTCACAACCATCCGTAATGAGATTGGCTACAGTGTACTCATCAATACAATAAATAAATAAATATTTAAAAAAAAAAAAAAGAAACACAGGGAAGACATGCAAGTAGGAGGGGGCTAGTTGGGAAGAGTGGGGAGGGGTGGAGGTAGGAGGTGACAAAGTGAGAGTGAGTGTGATTGAAACACATTACACACACGTGTGGAAATGTCATAATTAATATGTTAATAATCATTGAAAAGAGAAGTGATGTTTTGTGTAGTTATCTACTTACCACATCATAGATACATACATCATGGGTATCTATGTTATTATTCTTTCTCCCAAATCAACATGCATTTTAAACTCATGATTTGAAAATAGATATGACTCTTCAGAAAATTTAAAAAATCCATATGTCATTATTAAAATAATAAGATCCCCAAAGAATTATTTTCTCCTATCAGTTTAAGTAAGAAAGAATAAGTTCTTTTGCTTCTTTTCTAAGGTGCTGCAGATTGAACCAGGAGCTATGCACAACTTCTCTACCCATGAGTTATACCTGTAGTGCTGGAAGAATGCTTGAAGAGACTAAAATGTCTATATATCCAGAATATACCTTAATATCAACATCTAGACATTTTAAACTCCATACTAAGCACACAGTTCTCTACATCCATACAAGCATCATCAGTCATCAATGTATCTATGCAACGTAAGTTTATAATAGGAAAAAAATTTAGACAGGGTCTCTCTACATAGCCCTGGCTTTCCTGGACTCACTTTGTAGAACAGGCTGGCCTCAAACTCTGAGATCTGCCTGCCTCTGCCTCCTGAGTGCTGGGATTAAAGGTGTGCACCACCACACCAGGCTGTAAATAGAAATTTGCAAGTTTCATTTCTTTTCTTTTTTCAGACACAGGTTGAACCTGGCGTCTCACACATGACTTTTCACAGAGCACCTCTCCCATCTCCAGGGTGTATTTTCAAGTGTTCCACATGCCATCTGTTACTTGAACGCTGACATTATGTTTAAAATCTCAGTAATAAATTATTTTTCCTAATAGCTAAAATCCAGGAAAATCTTAGAATTTCTTCCCGCATGTCCCGAGAATAATTTCTAACTTACACCCCATGTTCAGGTTCATTTCCATTCCCAGAGATTGGAGAATTGAGCTGGAGCCAAAATTCTGATTCCCCATATTAGCAACTTCTCTTGAGCAAGCTTACACTTGAAAGAAGAGTGTCAAACTAATTTTCATAGCTTGATACTACAGCATTAGGAAACCCAAGCCTTTAATGCTATCATCATAATGGATATCACAATTTTCACCATTAAAAGAAAACCAGAAAGCTTTGCTGGGGTTTGGGAATGATAGCTGAAGCTCGACTCCTCCTCAGTCTGGGAAAGCAATAGTTCATAGAAACGGAAATATGGAGGCAGAGACTGTGGGTTTCCAGTTGTTCCCCTAAGAAAGGGGAACTTTTTGGTTCAACCCTACAAAAGTATCACTCTAGAAACTGTTCTAGGAGCAAGAGCTACAACGAGGGCATTGAGAATAATGATTGATTCATGTCAGGAAAAGAACTGCAGCTGTAGAGATTGTAGAGAACTACTGTAACCAACCAAGGCATTCTATCTCTATCCGAACAGCCCTCTCCATGCAGGACAATGAGGATTGCCCCGATCCACAGGAGTTTCACAATAAGAAAGTGAAAGTCATCTCAGTGGTGTCTAGCTTACTGTACATTGAGCTTTCTGGCTATTCAATAAACCTTCTAGATGTTGTGGGTGAAGCTTAGACTCAATGAAAACTTGAGTGGTTACAAATATGTAAATATCAGCTTAACAAGACTAAGAGTGAATTGTCATACTTAATAAAGAAAAAACCCCCAGAACTCACAGGAACCAAAGGAGTGTCATCAATTGGAAATTTGGACTCAACTGAACTGCACAGAGGTTCACTTTTCCCACAGCTCTCCTGGCTGATGAGTGTGTCTGCATAGTTGGGCTGGGGGAAGATTAGGTGGCTCTTCCCAGAGTCAGGTGTCAGGGAAAACTCTTCAGAATAGGTTTGTAGGAAAGTCTGAACGCCATGCACACCCACAATATGTGATGTTGGCACCGCAGTGGATCTACCCATTGCATCCTGCAGCAGGTGCGAAGCATGCCAGCGCCGTAGCCTAAGTGCCAGCAGCACCAGTACAAAGAGTAGGAAGACACAGGAGACCACAGCAACTGCCACCACCAGGTAGAGAGTAATGTCAGAATCAGGGTCTGCAGGAGTGTTGATACTGCTCAAGTCAGCCAGGATGTCAGGGATGCTGTCTGCCACAGCCACCGTCAGAGTGATGGTAGCTGAAAGAGGGGGCTGGCCATGGTCCTGTACAGCTACCACAAGGCTTTGCTTGAGTGTATCTCTCTCTAGAAGGGCCCGAGCTGTGCGTACTTCACCTGAGCGTAGCCCCACTGTGAAAAGTCCTGGCTCACTAGCCTTGAGCAGACGGTAAGACAACCAAGCATTCTGTCCAGAGTCTTTGTCCACTGCTACCACCTTGGTCACCAGATACCCAGCCTCTGCTGAGCGGGGAGCCAGCTCCACACCAGTGGAGCCATCAGTTGGGTGGGAGGGATACAGGATCTTGGGAGCATTGTCATTCTGATCCAATAGGAACACAGACAGGGACACATTGCTGCTGAGTGGTGGATGCCCATTGTCACTTGCCTTCACCTGCATTTGCAGGTTTCGAAACTGCTCATAGTCAAAGGATTGTAGAGCATAGAGCACGCCAGTATCAGAATTAATGGAGACGTAGGAGGAGAGTGGTGCCCCCTGGATGGTATTTTCCACCAAGGAATAAGTAACCTTAGCATTCTCATTTTCGTCAGGGTCGTGGGCACTAACTGAGAAGATGGAGGTGCCTCTGGGGTTGTTTTCGGGGAGATAGACTGAGTAGGAGGTTTGAGAGAAAGCAGGCGGATTGTCATTGATGTCAGCCACATACAGGGTGATGTGAACTTCTGTGGACATGGATGGGGTTCCCCTGTCTGTTGCTGTCACTGTGATGTTATACTCAGAAGCCTTTTCTCGATCAAGAATCTGGGCTGTCAACAACCTATAGTAATCGTCTACTGAGTTTTCTAACTTAAAAGATGGGTCCTCCTGGATGGAACAGACAACTTGCCCATTCCTTCCAGAATCTTGGTCATGAGCGTTAAAAAGGACGATTACTGTCCCTGGGGGAGCATCTTCCCTTACTGGGCTAAACAGAGATGTAATGGTCACTTCTGGTCGATTGTCGTTTACATCTTCTACCATAACTACCACTTTGGTCCACCCTTTCAGTCCCCCACCATCTTCAGCCTGTATTTCCATTTCATACAATGAACATTCTTCATAGTCCAGATTTTTCGCTACTGTCATTTCCCCCGTGTTTTCATGAAGATGGAATAATAGTGATTGTTTTTCATTAATTTTCCGGAACTTGTATGTCACCTTCCCATTGGCACCCTCATCCGGGTCGCTAGCTCTCACTGTAAGCAGCAGGGTGCCCGGGGCCACGTTCTCAAGGACTTTCACACGGTAAACAGGTTGGTCAAAAACAGGGGCATTGTCATTGGTATCCAACACTGTGACCTGGATGAGCGCTGTGCTGGAGCGGCGCGGGTCGCCACCATCTGTGGCGGTGAGGACCAGGTGGTGTGAGGGCTCTTCCTCTCGGTCCAGGATGCGCTCCAGCACCAGCTCTGGGTTTATAGTTCCGTCGTCTCCGGTTTGCAGGTGGAGAGAGAAGTGCCGGTTGGGGCTGAGTTGGTAACTCTGGAGGGAGTTTATGCCCACATCTGGGTCAACCGCTTCTGGGAGTCGATACCTTGCTCCAGGGGCAGCGATTTCACTGATCTTTACAATCAAATTTTGGTCCTCAAATTTTGGCGCATTGTCATTGATATCAATCACTTCTACTTCCACCCCATAAAGTTTCACTCTGTCTTCAACTAGGACTTTAAAGCTTAGGAGACAAGGTGCGCTCTGAGCGCACAGTTCCTCCCGATCTATCCTGCCCGCGGTGACCAAACAACCGCTCCGCAGGCTCAGAGAGAAAAGCGGGGTCTTACCTTTGGTGATGATGCGAACTCCGCGCTCCGCCAGCTCGCGGGTCTCCAGCCCCAGGTCCTTAGAGATGTTTCCCACTATATAGCCCTTTTCTGTCTCTTCTGGCACGGAATAGCGGATCTGCCCGGCTCTGGCCTCCCACAGCATCCCCAGCAGCACACACAAGAGGACCAGTCTTCTGCAGTGCGGGCGGCTGGTCGGGGCAGCCATTGTTGCTTTTGCTGCGGAATTTTCTCAGAATGTTCTCTCTGCTCGATGACTCCTTAGGCTCTTCTTTTCTTTCTCCAACTGTCAGATGATACTTACTCCTCAGGAGAAAGTCAGAGTGGTCCAAATTAGAAGGTTGAGTTTTGCTATAGTCCGGGAGCCAGTTTGTAGGATGTGCAAGGCTTTGTGTAGGTGCTGACAGGAAAATCCGGATGGATCCGGGAGTTTTTCTTTCAGTTGGTGAACAGCGGCGCTCAGAGTCCTAAATTGTTACTACACCGTCTGAGACATCACACTCCCCTCCTTCCCTCTATCCGTTTCTCTTCCTTTCTTTACCCTCTTCTCTCTCCCTTCTCATCTCCTCCCCTTTTCCTTCCTTCCTTCCTTTCTTTCTTTTTTCACCCCTTCTTCTCCCCTTTCATCTTTTATCTTTTTGAGAAAGTGTCTTACAAAAATGGAGTCGGTCAGGCTGGTCTTGAAGGCTTGTATTCAAGCAACGCTCCTGCCTCAGCCTCTAGAGCACTTGGTTCTGCTCGTGTGCTCCCCTGAAATATCTGATTATAGATGATTGATAAAGAAACTAGTACTCTCCGATTATTGTGATTTTAGATTATCTAAGCATTTTCTTGCATTCGTACTTCAAAAGCAATTTTCTGATATCTGAGTTGTAAATGATATTTCTGTATTAACTTTCCAAACTGTTTTGGCTTAATCTTAGCCCAACTCACTTTAAATTTGGGGTTACACACACACACTCTCTCTAGATATACACAAATCGTTATAATTTCATTTTTATGGTGCTTCATTTTGCATATATCTTTACAACTTTTAGAAATAACTTTCGTGTGAAGGTTATATAACATTCATATTTTCATTATACTTTATGATATATGTGTTCATTTCATAATTATGTTAATTTCATTTTTTTTCCTGGAAGGGCCTCATTATGTAGGCTGGCCTGGAACTGCTAAATAGACCAGAGTGGTCTCAAATTCACAGAGATCATTCTGTCTATGCCTCCAGAGTGATGGAATTAAAGACATATACCGCCAAGCATGGCTCATAATTAAACTGAATGAATATATAGATGGATTATCCACATAAGACATAAGATTTATCCGTTTTAATGATAAAGTTCATTGTTTCTTTAAAATTTTTGTGTTATATACATAATTCTACTTAGACAGTTTTTATACATTTTCTTACCTTATCTATTAATGTTAAAATCTCAACAGTGTGTGTGTGTGTGTGTGTGTGTGTGTTTAAAGAATGGGTCTCACTCTGTAGCCCTGGCTGTCCTGGAACTCTGAGAGGTCCTTCCTGCCTTTGTCTTCCAAGTGTTGGGAAAAAAGTGAGCAGCCACCATGTCAGACAGGATTCCGGTTTCAAATTTCTTATTCATGCAACTATGTAAACTTTCCCATGAATTCACAAAGGGGTTAGCTTTTGGCGTGAATACATGACGCATGTACAAGTATTGGGAAAATAAAAGTTAATATTCAGAATTTTTTTCATTTCAATCCTTTCATCGAGAGAGAAAGAGAGAAAGAGAGAGAGAGGAGATGAGGAAAGGAGAGGAGAGATACTGGAAATGGAACCTGGAACCTCAGAATTCTAGGCAAGAGTTCTACCACTGAGCTACATCATCAGCCTCAGACATTCAAGGGCAGGGACGTGGCTTAGTAGACAAGCCTAGCAGGCATGAGATTACGAGCTCAATTTCCAGGACAAGAAGAAAAGAGGCAAGACATCATGTGATTTTTAAAATAGTCATACACCTCTTATTCTAAAGCTCATTTAAACTTAAGTAATAATTTACAGAAAAGAGCACAAAATATAGAACAAATGTTTACTACTAAGAGGTAAACATCAAGTGGTGTTGTGTAAAGAAGAAGCCTGTTTTTAAAGATGTCATTTACTATGTTTTACTGTCAGAGGAAACAAAGCAAAGACATAGTATAAAATGGTAGTTTTGTATGCATACCTGACTAGTAGCTTTTGCCACATGAGGCAATAACTCAGAATCCCCCACTTCAAGGATGGTTGGGAAACCTTTGTGGCTTCAAATTATAAGAAGAATCCAGTGTTTTCCCCCGCATCCCTTCTTCTTCAAAGATTATATGTCAAGAACCAGAGCGGGAGCTGAAGAAATGGCTCAGCAGTTAAGAGCACTGACTGATCTTCCAGAGGACCTGTGTTCAATTTCCACACTCTACAATTTCTACTCTATGTGGGGTCGTCACATCAATCTATAACTCCAGCCCCGTGGGATCCAACACTCTTCCTTTTTTGGCCTCTTCAGGAACTGGGCATGAAAGTGGTGTTCAGACATTATTCGAACAAAACACTCATGCACATACAAAAATAAAAAAGAACCAGAACAAATGAAATGGGCGTGATAGCATCTTCTTTTCTTTCCCTCAGCCTCCCCTTCTGTGTGTGCTGGACATTAAACCCAAGACCCAGAGCATCATGTGAGTAGGGCTCTACCACTGTGTCCCAGCCCCAGTTTTTCCTTTCTTTCAGGATTTCACTGTCCTGAAAGCTGATAGGACTTAGTTGAGTCTGAAGAACTCAGCAAATCTCTTTCATTCCACAAATACACAAGGAAGTTTTCATGTATTTTTAGAATAATCAAAGTCACTAATCTGTTAGGTAACTATAAGAAGCTAACCATGAGGAATAAACACAAGAAAGGAATCCATTAGTGAAATCAATGAAGAGGCCAATGAGTAGTTTCATGCAGTTTTCTCTGTGCAACCCTGGTTGTCCTGGAACTTGCTCTATATACCAGGCTGACTTCCAACTCTGAGGCCTGCCTCTGTCTCCTGAGTGCTGGAATTAAAGGCATGGGCCACCATGGCTCAGGAAATTAAGCACTCAATTTAATGCTTGCCTATGTAATCCAGACCTGTAATCCAGCATCCAGGAGGCTGAGACAGGAAGATCTCCAGTTCTAGGCTGGCTTCTGCCACATAGTATAAATTTCCAGTGCAGCCTGGGATACCCTGTGAGTCATGTAACAAGGTCACCCTATATACTACATAGCAAGACTCTGTCCCAAAAAAGTGAAAATCAACAGGTAAATTTCAATCACGTTTAAAAACTGTGCACTTGTTTTGTTGTGGAGCTAACAGCACACACTGTCAGTACTGTTTGGATAATGCTCTACGTTGTAAATCTGTAACCTTTAATTTCTTTCCTGAAACTTATTTTTTATCATAATTCACCCAACTCTATTGAAACAGAACTTTCTGAGCCACACTAGCTTTTCGAAGAGGACTCACAAGACCTGAAAATGTGTTGTATTACTATGTAAATATAGACAGTTGTGTAGTTCAGGAAGAGAGAAAGAAGAAAAGGTTTGAATGGAACTCACCGGTGTTAGAGGTTCTGTGTGGGAAGTCGGCTCACTGGAATCACAAAGTGGAAACAAGGCCCCGGATGATTCAGGGCAAATAAGGCCTTGTCCTGAACTCAATGGCTCATTACATTTTAGGAAATTACACTCGGTCTTTCCGGCATGTGCACCATATAGATTATAGGAATACGGCAAAGTACCTTCACTATAGTTGGGGAAAACCACAGGTTTAGATTCAGAACAAAATCCAGGCTGAAAGCAATTCCAGACAGAGGGGCTGGAGGAGTGTCGCAGTCGAAGTGCAATGGCTA
>NW_021623492.1:1922-4006 GCF_004785775.1 Grammomys surdaster | reverse complement strand
AGAGAGAGAGAGAGAGAGAGAGAGAGAGAGAGAGAGAGAGAGAGAGAGAGAGAGGAATGGGACTCTGGACTGAAGCCCAGGCTACTTAATCAGTCCCAAGTACATCCAAGTTTTTTTTTAATCCAAGCTTTTGTACACAACCCTTTACCAATACAATACCTGCTTAAGTAGTTCACATTGGCTTACAACTCCTTATGGATAGCAATCTGGCTTTAAACTGATGATCTTCCTACCTCAGCCTCTCTAGGTTTTGGATTACAGACTTGAGCTACCAAGGCCTGGCTGTACATAATTATTCTTACTTCTCCAAGCATATTCTCCTTTGTCTATATAGTTACCTTCACACAAACATCTCATTATCAGACAAATAAAGACATTTGATGTCTCAATTTCTTCCGTAGGGGATGAAGGGTTTCTTATTCATCCATGTGTTCATGGCTGAGGTCCCCAGAGAAAACTACGGAGTCACATGAGAAAACCACAGGAAGTTATTTAGTGTAAGCTTACCGATTATATCCAAATACAGATGGGAACATGTGCGTTGTTTATGCTTAGGTCTGATAAGGCATGGGGAAGCATGTTTGAGCAGAGGAGGTTTGACCTCAGCGTGAGAAGCCATGGGAATTTAGCACAACCAGCTCATTCCCATTCTACTGTGTCCTTGTGTCTTTTTGGTATTTTTTTTTTTACAATAAAAAACCTTTTTAATTCTTTTTAGTTTTTCTATGATATCAAGTAAAAAGGTAAGGTGAAATGATGTTTGATGGGTCAGCAACTCATTGAAAAATTACATAATATGTAAAGGACAATAAGTTTTGTTAAACAATTTTCATTTTATTTTAACATTCTGGGTTTTTTATTGGATATTTTATTTATTTACAATACAGATGTCATCTCCTTTCCCCATTTCCCCTCTCTAGAACCCCCATCCCATCCCTCCTCCTCCTTTTTGCTTTTATAATTACATACATGTATTAAGGTCAGCTCTAGGTTGAGGGTCTAGCAATACAGTAGATGCAAATAGTCAAGGAACAAGCAAGACAATAAACACAAATAGTCAAAGAACAAGCAAAGCAATAAACAAAGTTCTGTGAACACTCCCTTGATCTCTGTTTCTAAGGGCTTATCAGGATGACCAAAGTATCTGAGCCTACTTCCCTGTCCTAGCCCAAAGTCATTGTCATGTCTGAAGCCTACTTCTTTGTTCTAGTTTAAGATTTAGATTCCTGCCTGAAATTACTTCTTTGTTCTAGCCTAATGTCAGATTCCTGCCTGAAGCCTACTTCCTTGTCCTTGGCTGTCTTGAGGCAGGGATATTCTTTTTCTCGGGAGCAGGGAGAGCATTTTTCAACAAGAGTCTCAGGATCTGCTTCCCAGGGAAGAAGTCTGGAGAATTCCAGACCTTATTTTGAAATAATCTCTGAAGTCTCTTTTGTCACTACGATTTCACCACTCTGTCATTTATACTCTGTGGCTTAATCCTCAGGAATTGGTTTCTAGCACATCTTAAAATATTTACCAGATGATAACTTTGGGATAAGTGTGTTGATTAATTGTCTACTTGAACTTCAATGGTTAATTATTATTGATAGTATCATCCTCCTCCTCCTCATCATCATCATCATCAATCATCGTCATCACTATCTTGTTGTACACTATTAGTACAGGCTCACCTCAAATTAGAGACTGTCCTGCCTCAGCCTCCTAATTTTAGTACTCAGATTATTGCTGGAGGCCACTATGCTGGATTGCTTTGGCTCTTGGTTTCGTTCATGTGATGAGAGAATAATCCTCAATATGCAAACTGTGCTTTTGCTTGCAAAATTTCTCTGTGTCTTTTAATTTTTTTAAAGTATAGTTCATGCTCTTTAGAGCCTCAATGTTTTAATTTACGGAATTTATTTCTCTAGTTTCTAGAAAAATCCCAAGGCACCTAAAATCTCACAGGACTATGAAAAACACAGGATACACACATTCATGTGCCCACATATGCACATAATCTCTCTCTCTCTCTCTCTCTCTCTCTCTCTCTCTCTCTCTCTCTTTCTGACACACACACACACACACACACACACACACACACA
>NW_021623492.1:0-1822 GCF_004785775.1 Grammomys surdaster | reverse complement strand
CACACACACAGACACAGACACACACACACACACACACACACCCCTTCATCTATTCTTTATCATCATTCTTAGGATAGGAATAATCTGTTCAGGTTTTACTTCAGCTTGTATGTTCCCAGTTTTCCAGTTTTAGTATTTATTTGTTGTGATAAATTTGTGTTCTACTTTCTTTCCTTGAACATTAAATGGGGAGTAGGGGACTGTTTCCAAGAGAATTCTTGGGTGGGGATGACTTTATAAACCACAGTAAGCACTTTTTATTTGTGACAATCTTACATGTAGAATATGTCCACTTAGTAATCACCTAAGCCTTAGCTTTGTACAATAGGAATACACAGAACCCAGCTTTCAAAAAAATATTAGCTCTAGAAAAATAAAGTCTTAAAAAATGTCAAAGATGGCAGCAGAAATGCTTCCTGGATTTAAATGCTAGCAATTAGAGACGAGCAATCTCAAGTCAGAAACGTTTGGATGAGATTCTTTTGTAAACCATGCCAGGAATTTTTGCAGAGTATTTCAATGTAATTGGTCTCTTCTGTTAGCAGCTGTCTTAGGGATCTGTAGTGATTTCAGTTAAGTCACAGTGGATTGGAAAAGAAAACAGTGGAAACCAAAGCAAAGTCTCCCTTTCGAGTGACTGCCATACGCTTGCTCCGATAAGCAGCATTGGAACCTCTAAGTCTGGTAGAGCTGAGACTGCTTGGGTTTGGGACTCGGAAAGGCGTGAGAGTTCTTGAGTTGTGTAACTGAGTGGATTTACCACAACTGTATTTTCAGAACAAGATGTCACTACTCATCATAGTATATAATCAGGGCAAGAGTAAGTCAGCAGTGTCAAGGTGGCTAGAGAAACCAAGTGAGAACTCAGGGAAATGTGAGGTTAACAATGAGGGTGTCACGGATGAAGGAGCTGCTGCGAGACTTGGAGTCTAGAGGGCTGTTACCCGGAAGTGGAGGACATCTGAGGTAGACATGGGTATTGTGACTGACATGAAGATGTGCACACTTGCACACAGAGCCCAAACTCAAACCCATGATAAGAAGGTTGCACACCTGCTGTGATCTCGACTTGGGGTCCTAAGATTCCTCTGTCCAACTTCTTAAGGGACAATTTCTATTTAATGGCTCCCATAAGCAGGGCATAGAGAACACAAAGCTCATTTGATTTATATTTGAAGAGCTTACACATCATAAAAGTTCACAGCTTTGGATCCATAACGCTCCCTATTTTTCTTTCTCCTTATTAGCCCTTTCTATTTTGAGCATGTTCCCTCCACCAATTTCCTTTTCCATTACTCTCCCCTTCATATTTTTAATAGGCACTGTCTATATCTAAGCACTTAGATGTTTCTTTAAAAAATATTCTTTATTTCTAAAGTATTCTCTATGGGGCAGAGTTGTAAAACTGAGTCTAATAGGAATATATCCATTCATCTACTCATTTATTCAATAATCATTTCTTTAGTGCTTAATAAGTACTAGACATTCTTTGAGAAACTGGAGATACAGAAATCATTAAGATACAACTTCTTGTCTTCAAGGACTCATCATCCAGGGTAATGGTAAAACACACTAACAACTAAATGCCTAGAGGCATGAGGGAGTGGTTATGAAAAGTCAGCAAATGTTGAGCTTTGTTTAGGAATCATGCTGTGGTCCCAACGTTACTCTGTCATCATTCTGCATTTCCTCAAGTGGGCAACTTGAGTGTGCTTTATTTGTTGTACATCTCTTTGTGTTATTTTGCCTCTCCTTACTTTTTTCATAGTATGCATCCTAAACAAATATAATTAATAGAAATCTATATTCAGGAAGGTTATGT
>NW_021623491.1:0-20420 GCF_004785775.1 Grammomys surdaster | reverse complement strand
AGAGGAGAGGAGAGGAGAGGAGAGGAAAGGAAAGGAAAGGAAAGGAACGACAGTAACAAAAAAAAGTCCCAGATTGGAGTAAAAGGATAGAAATTCAAGTCTAGCCTGGGCTACAGAATGAGTTGCACAAGGCCAGGCTGAGCCACTTGATGAATCCTTGTCTTCAAAGAAACAGTTAAAAAGATGGAGATGTAGTTTACTGGTAGAGCACGCCTCTAATGCATGAAGTCTTCGTTCAAATCCTAGTACAAAAAAATCCATACTTCACTGTTGTTTTAAGGTGATTTTCAACTAATATTTAAACATCAGAGATGTATCTGGCTCTTCCTTGTAAAGTTTATGAAACCGGATGGTGGTCATTTGTTGACTATCCTTTAAATGCAAACTTCTGAGTAAGGTACCATGTGGGTGATGGAAATTTTAGATGAGGCTGGGAAGAGAGATTTAGGTGGATGCTGGGGGAAGGGGAGTTCATGAAAACACTCAGTTGTTTGGAAAAGCGTACAAGTTTAGAACACGTTGGTGGAGCTTTCGCCTAATCTATTGAGAATTAGAAGGAAGTGCTGTCAAGTCTGAGGAATATCCAGAGAGCTTGAAACATCTATTGTGGAAAATTTTACACATCTTGTGCCTATAGGTAGGATGATGTAGGTAGGGTAGGAAAAGAAACAGAAGCCACCACATTCTTGCTACCACTCACTGGCTCAGTGGCACACATAGACTGTCATGGAATCACTGCGTGGACGAAGGTCTAGCCCTGCACTGTTAGTCTTTCCTCTCTTCTTAGGTAACTGGAGTTGAGGTCCAGACTGCCAGTGGCTCCTTTCCAGAGAGTTAAGATCACAGCTTTGGCTCTTGTAATCACTTTTGTTTGATTACGTTGCTCCTGAAAACAAAACAAAACACAACAACAGCATCTTTTACCCCAATCACTATCTTAGTAGTAATTCATTCCATTTTAATTTGGATTCCCTCAGAGTCCATGGTGAGGACTTGGATGCGAATAGTTCACTGAAGTGGAGACCATCCTAGGGAAAAATGGCAAAGGGGGAGGGAAGAGAGATGGGGTGACAATCGTAAGGTGGAGGGTATGTTACCAAGGTTTTGGTGCTAGGCTCTGGAGGTCTGACTTAATGGGACCTCCGTCAACTGTACTGAGGCCTCCGAGAATTTCTATGAGGGATGGGGCATGGGATGCTTAATCACTGGTTTAATTACCACCAGTTGGGAGTTGGCTTCAGGGAGCATCTCTCTGTCTTCCCTGAATTGGCCCCAAATTAAAGCTGTTCTCATGTCTTCAGATAAAGCCACAGGCAGGAAGGCAGAGGGGGGCACATGGGACTACAGTGCTGAAGTAGTCAGCACATGCCTATGAGTCTTACTTGACTGCAGCTGGACCCAGTGATGGATGGGTTCAAGTTCAGATAATGTCTAATCCCCACATCAAGAGTAGGATGAGTAAAACTTCTTGGGAAATGAGGACCTGGTGTGTGTGTGCTTGTGTGTGTGTGTGTGTGTGTGTGTGTGTCTGTCTGTCTGTCTGTCTGTGGGTATACACTACAGGGAAAAGCAGAAAGCTGGTAGGAGGGAATTCAGCTCACGTTGAATGTTTTGTTACAGGTGTGACCTCATAAGCTGGAACACAGGAACCCATGGAGGAACCACACCGCTAGTTCTCCTGAAACTTGAACCAAGAAATTTTTCTATTTTCTGGACCACAGGGCAACTGACTTGTTTTAACTACAGACATCTCCTGATGGTGTTTTGTTTGTCTGGATCAGTGATTATCAGTCACTCAGAATTTCATCAGACTGACCTGGGTTTGATGAGTCCTTTTAAGGCAAACCTCTTCTTATGGAAGACCCAGATCATATGTGCTCAACAAACAGACCTCACCGGGATGCTCCTCTTCTCTCCATGCCTGCTTCTAGCTATGAACCGGCCAGGAAAACAAACATATTTCCAGCGTTTTTACAAAATACCAAAGCTATGAATCTGTAAAGCACACAGGCAGCCAATGGCCACCATCTGTCCTCAATTTTCAGCTTCCATTTTCTTTCCATAGAGATTAGCGTTCCTTCTAGAATCAGACAGTAGAGGGAGATGCTTCACAACGGAAGCTCTTGTGTTTCTGAGCTGTTGATGTATATACTTCATTGAACTCATGCATTCGTACCAACATGTTCTCTTCCAACTTCTAGACTCCAGCTGATCACAGCTTTAGGGCTTAGATGCCTGCTCATGCCTTCAAGTTTCCCCTTAATGATACTTCTGCATGTCTTCTTGGCAGCTTGCAGTCATTCAGAATAGGAATTTTAGCCTACATTTCCCCCCTCTGCTGCTCAAAAAAAAAAAAAAATAGAGACTATGATTTTCCCATATTCTCCCTGCCAAAGTAATTTTTTTCCCAGCAAAGACATCGAAATTCAGTTAATATGTTTTACTGTGTTGATATTAGTGGTAGTAAACATTTCTCAGAATCAAAAGCAAATTAATTTTGCTGTGTTGTTTTCTACCATTATCTGTGTTTCCATGGTGCTATTAATCACAAGCTTAGCAATTTTTGTAGATCATATTATGGCTGCAAACAAGCAAAGCAACCCCCAGTTAATGGGCATAGAATGAATTATCTATTTAGCCTGAGATCTACAGTTTCTGAGGGTGGCTGCCAGACTATAGCCTTGCTTTGCTCTGGGTTTGACAGGTTGAAATAGTCCCCATGAGCCTGGAGCAGCACTCCAGACTATGCTGGAGTCCCAACGCTGGGAGGTGCCATTGAGCCTGGGATAAGCTGTTGCTTCATCTCTAAGATCTGGGAAGTACAGGGGGGCCAAGACAGAGTTCCCTCTCCTAGAAACTGTGCAGCCTGGAAGTCAGCCCTGGCACTTTAAGACAGCCTTCTTTAGAACACGAGTTAGTTGGAAAAATTCTGAAGTGTAAACAGCATATGATTGCTCAGAGCTGGACCGTTTTCTCCACTTTCCTGTCTGCATGCCTAAGACTTCCGGAACAGCCAATGTGTATGCAATATAAAAAACAAAAAAAATAGCCCAAACTTTAAGTAAAATAGGGTTGCATCATATTTTTAAGTTATAGTTGCTTACTTACAGTTTACTTTAAAAGTGAGCTGTGTATCAATATATACTTATTACATTAAGCATGTGTAATGCTGGCTATGTACAGTACAGTACTGAATTTGTAATTTGAATCAAGTATGGTGTTCTCTCTCTTCAGATGACTCGAGCAGCCTGGCTGGCTTTGTGAGGGCATTCCCCAAGTTGGATGGGCCTTTCTATGTGAGGGTGAGGGTACTTTACCCTGTTCCATGAAAGATTTCCATCCCAGCACTGAACACCTAACAATGAATTCTTTAAGAACAAAATTTCTGTGAAATAAACACTGGCTTAAAGAGGAGCCACTTGCTAAAAGATGTTAGCAATAATACGAAGTAAAGGCTAAGCATTCGTGTGCAGCAATGGGCTATAACCTTGCTGTGTTTTCTGGGGGTGAAGAAATGATGACCTTATCTGCTACATGCAAATTAGCCCTTGCTCTCCCATGACCTTGTGTGTTGCATAAGATAGCCGCTTCCTTTGTCTCACTGTTCCCTTTCTAAACTCTGAAATACCCAGAAGCTTATAAAAGAGTCAGAAGCACAGGAAAACGCATGTGCTTCGCCTGAGTTAGTTTCCGCATTGACCTTCTGGCCGCACAGAATGATGCCTGTTTCCTATGGAAATGAAGGCTGTACTCTTTGATGACTTGACAGTCACCAATATCAGAAAATTAACATTGATATGTCACTACTCTCTCATCTTTGGTCTGCATTCAATATCATCCCCTCGCTTCTAGGATGTATGTTGGAGCTGTAGGTTCTGTTGGGGATGTCCCTTTGTCTTTGGTTGTCCTGTCTCTGAGTGTTCTTCTGTCTGGACAGTTCTCTTCAGTCTGTAGCCTGGGTTCTTTTGCAGATCACAAACCATTCAGATCACAAGCCATATTTTGTAGAATGTTTCTTTGGGGGGGAGGTCACTCTGATGTTTCTTCATGAATGAAATGAGGTTATTCGTCTTTAGCAGAAATAACACAGAAGTGGTGTTGCGCCCTGTAGGGCGGCTCACATTTTGGTTTGTCAAGTTACTGCCAATGTTCATTTTCATCTCTTGACTAAGCTCCTGTCAACCTTCTCCATTATAAGTTGATTCTGCCCCCCAGCAGACAATAAATATGCTTTGTGAGAAAGTATTTTGAAGTCCTCTGTTCCTTGTCACAATTTCAACTTATTCATGTGAAGCTTCATGCTGTCATGGTTTCTTATTTCATTAAGTAGGTAAAAAATGTTATTATTATTCTATTTTGTTGTTTAGAAATGGTCTCATGTGGCTCTGGCTTGCCCTCAAATTTGCTAAGGATGAACCTCCATTTCTGATCCTCCGGCCTCTACCTTGTGAGTATCCATATTGCAAGCATGAGCCACCAGACCTAGTTTTCATGATAATGGGATTGAAATCAGAAGTCTAATATGCTAGTCAAATGATCTGTATCTCCCGCCCATTACTTTGTTTTGATAATAAAATTGTCCCATCCTTAGCAGTCAGTGAAAAATGCATTCAAAAGACAAGGTCTTGTATCAGCTTTACTCATTGTTGCTGGGATTTCCATGCTGCTAAGACCAGACAGTGGACAGTGTTGGAGATGCGCATCTATCTAGGTTGGTAGATGCATTATAAGAACAAATACATGGACAACCATAATGCATGCTACATGTCTGTGTGTCTACAAAATCCTTCAGCAACATATGCACACCTGTGCTTGCATCTGTTCAGAAATCTGTAAGGTCACATCCCATGCCATGAATCACACACTTCATGGACCACTGTAGTGTGTAATCTTTTTATTTATCTGATGACTTTTACATTCTTAATCAACTAATTATATGATCAATTCCTGCATGAAATCCACCTGGCATCATCTTCCTTCCTTCTCCTGCTCTTCTCCACATGGTATCTATATGAACACTGATTTTCATGCCCAGCTACCCAACCTTGTTACTCTCTTTGCCCAAGCTGAACCCCAACACTTACCCTGAGCTTTCCCACTGCACGAATGGATTTTTCTCCTGTTTGGGGGAACTCACACACCAGGCTGAGAATTTCTCTAGGAGGACTACCTCCTTGCCTCATTCATAGCTACAGTGACTTCCCTGGGCATAGATGTACAGTTCTATGCCCTGGGCTTTACAGGGACCTGCACGGTGTGTCTGTATGTTCAAGTTTCAATTACCCGCCACAGTACCTGTTTTGCTAAGTATCAATAGATACTTCTCTGACTTTCTTTTTTCCACAATTGTTAGTGCTATTCTCCACTTGTCACAGACTCTTCTGTCTTGGTGTTTCTAGAGGGACTCCATGGAAACACTCCCTTTGATCTGTCAGAGTGAGAGCATCTCATATTTCCTTGCTTACTCCTCGGCATCTTCTGCATCTTAGGGAACAAGCTCTTCATTAGGCCTTCCCATGTAATCTTTTAAAATTCTATACATTTCTAAGGAACCCCTGCCAAGTCATGCCAAAATGTGCCCTGTCATCTAGCTTTATCCCTTATCCCATCCCTAGAACAGCCTTGGGACACAGACTCTTCTGAAAGTCTGACTTATGGTGTCTTTACTTTTGCAATGAGTAGAATTCTGTACCATGTAATAATATCTGTTTTCTTTTCAGTTCAGATCACAGCCCTGGAAAGAAAAGACCACTTCTGCCTTATGTGATCCAAATCCTTAACTCTCTCTATTAAAAAATAAATAAAGGCTTTTCTGGGGTGGATAAGATTTCCCCTGGTGCCACAGAAGACAGGCTGTGCCCAGACTCTATTAGTTAACCTTTGCTCTGTGGAAAGAGGAACTGGGGAATTTGAAATTTTCCAGAAGAGTGAACACATCAGTATCAACATCTAATCTCCTCCTTCAGGGTCTGTGCTTCAGGTAAGATGAGGAAGACGGTGATACCACTGCGTGTTTCAATAGAAAGCAAGTGAGGATGTCCTTCATTCCAGGCCATGTTTTATTTCTCTCTACTTTGCTGGTTTGTGCTTATGTTTTCAGTACCTGAATCTTAACAGCTCACCACCTTGCCACATGTTCTGTCTGTGGCACTGTGACAGATTGGGATCGAGTCTGAAAGTAACCCAGATGCCAATCCATGTGGACTCCTCACTGTCTTGGTCTTTCAATCTATCCACTGCTGTGTCATTTTGGTGTCATGTTCTAATCAGGACCCTGTATCATCCCTTTTCCCCTTGGGCCCTCAACATGGTGTCACCCAGGATTGTTTGTTTTTTTTTTTTTTAAATTTCAAAAAGCTAGAAGCAGTGGTCAGGCTGGTTCACTGGGAAATATGGCCTCTGGGAGTAGAGGTGGCAAAAACCTTGGATGTCTGACTCGCTTCCTCCAGGTATGTCCATCTGTTGAAACAGGATTAAAAACAACTTTTCCAGTTTCTTATGGAAAAACAGTTTTGTGATGCCAACAAATAGCACAGTGACATCTATGTATGTCTCTGATAAGTATACTCAGTCTTAGAATGGGGTTTCTCCTTAGTACGTCTTGTCTTTCTGTGTTCTGCTATGCTTGGCTCTATAGTAATCCCACGTGACTGCAGTCTATGTCTGAAAATTTTGGCAGTCTTTTTTTCAATCATTTTTGCAATAATGTAGAGCCTGCCTTACATGCTTTCTTGGGGCTAAAATCCTCATCTGCAGTCCAAAGTCTTACATAAATTTCAGGAAAATATCTAGTATAAAAGTAGCCGTAGGTCCACTCAACGAAATGATAGTTCATCAGAAATAAATTTCATCTGAAAAGCTTATTTTTTCTCAGTCTTTGAGTCCATGCCAAAGTAGGGATGGGTTCATTCTGAAAGCACTGCAAAACTTTACAGCAAGGGAGAAGCACTTTTTCTCATGATTAAGACCTCCTCCATACATGGAGACAGCTACTGAGAAGCACCTCCTTTCTTTCTTCTTCCCTAAGAAGTTCTCTTGTCTTGCATCTTCTTTCAGACTTTCTTCACACAACTGGTGTGATTCTCTTTCTCTCTTCCCTATTCTCATTAGCCTTGTGTGGTTTTCCCATGACTGACGCAGCAAATGACCACAGACTTGCTAGTTCAGGTGGCATAAACCAATGCACTTTCATTCTTTTATTAGAAACTAAAGCTTGATAATCATTTTTACTGAGCTCAATTCAAATTGTTAGTAGCTCTGAGGAGAGAATCCAGTTTCTTACCCTGCACCTTCTGGCCTATACTTATATCACAGCAGTCTCTTCTCCCATTGCTACACTGTCTTCTGTGAAAATCTTCTACCTTCCTTTGATAACACATTTACATTTAGGGCCCACAGTTTTATGTTTGTTTTCTGAGACAGATATCTGTGTATAGCTCTAGCTGTCTTGGAACTCGCTCTATAGGCCAGGCTGGCCTCAAACTCACAGAGATCTGCCTGACTCTGCTTCCTAAGTGCCGGGTTTAAAAGTGTGTAACACCACTGCTCATCTTAGAGCCCACAGTTTAACTCAAGATAATTTTCCATAGATTACCAGCTTGGTGAGATTTAAAATCACCATGAAAAATAAATGTCTGGGTATGTCTGTGAGTAATTTTCTAGGTTAGTCTAATTTAGGTGAGATGACCCATGTGGGTGATCACTCCTTGGGAGGTCCTGGACTGATCCAAAATAGGAAAGGTAGCCAAGAACAAGCATTTATAGCTCTTTGCTTCCTCGGTATGGACACCACATGACTGAGACACTAAAGCTTTTGAAAAGGAAAGGGATTCCCAGCAGATCTTCCCCTCTTTCCCCAATCATGGTTTCTATATTTAAGAATCATTGCATTTTTCTCCAGTTCTCCTCCGAAACTCAATGACTTTTCTTAAGGGAGATTCTGGTATCATCCATCTTCTTTAGACTGTCCCTATGCCCAGTGGCCCTGTCCCAAGTGTGAGTTCCACAATCTTGCACAGAGCTTCTGACCTCAGCCCACAGGGGAGAACATCTCCTTGTCTGTGAAGGGGCAGGGAACATGGGCTTCTGTATCATGGGTAAGATAAACTTAACTCTGTCAATGCTAGCTGCACTGCCCCTATTACAAAAAGCACCCGTAGGCTTAGTGATTTCTTTGCCAGTTAATCTATTAGAGGAAAACAGTCCTTAGAGGGCAGTCTATACCCGACTCAGCACACTCTCAAGGCAGGAGAATGAAGAATAGGCTTAGTTGCTTGATCTAGCCAGGAGCAACTCTGTCTCTTATGTCTCATCTCTCTGAAATAAGGTGGTTCTTTGTTTTTGTATCTGGTAGAGTTTGCCAAAATTCTAAAAGAAAGTGACATTAGTTTTCTAATGTTCCTTCACTTCATTGCTTTTGGGAAGCAGGCTAGACTTAATTAAATTTTATTAGGTCAGAGTTTCTCTTCTAATGGAAACCAGGGTGGGTGCCTTCCAGTTTCCTTCAGCCCCTGTGTACATTAAAAGCTATGGCGTCTGAATCTAGTTTCTTGTCACACTCAGGAAAAACAGTTATTTCTGGGAATCATTCTTCTGGCAGAAAGAAACCCAAGTGAGCGGACATGCGGAACATGAGGCTGCCGACTGCCTTGCAGCCACGGGTTGGATCCTTCTAACGTTTCCAAAACAGGGCTTTGATAGCAAATCCTTTTGGGATGGAAGGATCAAAGGAGTAATTTAAAATAATCAGACTGCCTCTGTATTGTTCTCTTCCCTGTCTGGTTCCGTTTCCTCATCCTTAAGGAACAATTATGCTAATCTGGATTTCAGGCAGATTATTACAGAAGTCTAAGTGTCTGAAGTAATCAGTTATATGTGAGCAAAAGCTAAGTCTCAGGCATCAAATCTGTTCAAGAGGAAAAGTATTTACAACACTCAGCAGAACAGAACACTGTCCCCAATTATAGATGCTCCAAAGACTTCCATTCCAACCTCACAGATTGCCTAAGGGAGTCAAATGACTCCTCTTGCTCTGTTCTTACAGAGACTAGAATCAGACCAGAAACCAACACTCATCTCCTTCCCAATCTCACTTCATACACCCTATGGAGGCAGAATGTGAAAAGAGTTAAAAGAAAGGGAGAGGAAGGTTCTGGGTGGCAGCAAGTGCCAGGCCACTAACAGAGTGAGAAAAATCTTCTAGCCCTTCGTGAAGATTGGCTTCCACTTCTAAGTCTCCCTGCCCCACAGCCGATGCCCACCAGCTCTCCATCCTGCCATGACCAGAAAACTGGTGTAAATGCTTTTCCTGTAAATTTTTTGTTACATCTGAAAAATGTTGGTCAATAGTTGTTTTAATTTTTATTTTTTGTTTTGTGTGTTATGAGTGTTTTGTCTGCATGTATGGCTATGTACCATGTGCATGCCTAGTGCCCACAGAAGCCAGAAGGGGGCATTAGCTCCACTGGAACTGGATTTACAGATGGTCATAATTTAATAAGCGTAGGTTAATTCTGGCAGAGCAATTAAGTGAGCCAAAGTGTAAATTATGAAAACAACTAAAAATTAGAATTCCTAGATTGAAGTTTTTGCTCTTTGAAAAGTACTGTTAAGAAAACGGAGCCAGAGAAATGGCTCAGCAGTTAAGAGCACTGTTTGTTGTTCATCCACAGGACCCAGGTTCGATTCCTAGTACTTACCACATGGTGACTCACAACTGCCTATTACCAAGTTCCAGGGTATCTGAAAATTTCACAGTTGTCATCATAAATCACATAAGAAACCATTCACCAGCCCTCGCTAACATTAAACTAGGTTTTTCTGTTTTTTTTTTCAGGAAGTATTTTTTATAAGAGAAGTGGTTTCTGTCAGTCACTAATACTTAAGTGTACAGGAATCTGTAGTCTCCGCTAACATACAAGAGCTGCACCATCTTACCTAACCATCTATTGTAATGTAGCCTGGCTTACAGCTCTGGGCTGGCCACTGCTTGGCTTAGCTCCTGAGCTAGGTAGAAATGCACAAAACATTTCCTTATGAATAAACTTGTGTTTGAATATCTCCTGATTGCTCTGACTCATGTTTGCTTTATAAAACATCTCCTGCCAATGAAGCATTTTGAATCATTTAGGATAACATAAAGATACTGATGAACATCAAAAAGAGAGGTGTCTAGAACTGGTCAGTGCCATTTGGGGGCAACCCAGCCTTGAGACAATAATGATATAAAAAGAAATTGTGGTAACTCTAGGCCAATCAAGGAACTGCATGGTCAATGGCTGACTGTTGCATATTTAGAAAGTGAGGAAATGGTTTGCTGTTTACTCTAACCCTTAGTCAATGCTGGGACTGTTTCCACAGCAACCTTGAAAGAGACGTTGAGCTTTGAGTAGCACACTGAGTAAGAGAGGTTTTACTCTGACATAGGGACCCATTTCACTTTATAAACACTCCCAATAGTAGCAAACTCTTCCTATGTTTAACTAAAGTCTGCTTCCTTATACATCGTTTGGTTCTAGTTCTCATTGTGTGGAATTCGTGCACACTTACACATGTACAAACACATTAACATATATACACACAGAAATATATACACACACATACACACCAAACACACACACACACACACACACATTGAGCTTCCTCCAATTTTTTGTTTATTCAAGGAAAAAAGACCATTGTGCCCAAGGCACTCTACTAGATGCCATGGGGAGTAAAGAATATGAATCTTGAGTAGGCAGTCTAGAACACAGCAAGTGTCCAAGGCAGGTATGAAGCGTTAAGCTAAATGAAATGGAGTGTTGAGTAGTGAACAGTAGTGACATTTCTTGGATAAAAGAATAAATGACGACTGGGATCCTTGAATAGAATGTTCTAAGTTTTGTAGTTTAGTAAGTAAGAGCTGATTCTGTCAGGGCAGTTAAATGAACTAAGTACAAATTATGAATCAACTAGAAATTAGAATTTGTAGATTGAAACTTTTGGTCTTTGAAGGATACTATTAAGAAAATGGAGCTGGAGAGATGGCTCAGTGGTTAGGAGCACTGCCTGCTCTTCCAGATGGACCCAGGTTCGGTTCCCAGTACCCACATTATGACTCACAACTTTTTTTGTAAGGCCATACATCTTACATCCTTTTCTGGCCTCTGTGGGTACCAGGAACACACAAGTAGTGCACAGACATATATGCAGGTAAAACACTGATATGCACACAAAATAAAGTAAGTAAAATCTAAAATATTAAATCACAGACATGTAAATATATTTTTAAAATTGCATATTTATAATGCTCTTTTTTCTTTTTCTTATAATTTATTTTTTCTCAAATCGTATGTAAAAATATTTTAATGTATACATCTGACATTTGACATGTTGCCAGGATTTATAAATAGTTTTTAGACATTAATAATTACAAACAGTCTAGTTAAAGAATAGACACAAGATTTAGTAAGTACTTCAAAGACCTACATTTGGTGATGACCACATGAAAAAGTGTCCAATAGTAGGTCAATGCAAATTAAAACCACAGTAGCATAGTTCCAACCACACAATAGTGTATCTCACAGGGGTGGCCTTTTAGAGCAGCTATACCTCTCATACATTGCTATTGGGAATTCAAAGTAGTAAGATTATTTTGGAAAACAGTATGGACATTTCCTAGAAACTTTAACATCCTTTTACCCTATGATCTAGCAATTTCACTTGTAAGTTTCTCTCCCCTCCCCAAAGAAATGAAAAAATATGTGTACACAAAAACTTGCATGCAAATGTTTCTAATAGCACTATTCGTAGTTGAGTAAAAACTAAGAATAAGTAAAATGCTCATCAGTTGCTGAATAATTATGTAAACAGACTGCAAAATCTATACACTGGAATACTGATCTAATAATGTGAGAGAAGAAATAATTGATGTATGAAATAGCATGACTATATTGCAAAACATCTGACTCATTCAAAGAAACTTGGTATCAAAGATATTGTTACATAATTACATTTATATGACATTCTAGAACAATCAAAACTGTATTGATAGAAAGCAAATCATTGCTTCCTGGAATCAAGCTGAGAGACATGACAAGGAAAAAGTTTTCTGATGTTCAAGAAGTTTTATGTGTCTCAATTTCAATCATGGTTGCATGTCTATATACATTATCCAAAAATCATCAGAAGCTTTTCAAAAAACTAAGAAATGATTATTTATTATAGATTATTCTGTTAGATGACTTTTTAAAGAAATAATTCACTAAAAAAAATTATGGACTCAAATGCCAAGAAGGTTGCTTGACTATTTTCTTCCATGACACTCAGGCACTAGGAATAACATTCTCCTAAGGAATCCAGAAGAAATGGAGGTGGTTTAAAGAGCATATCTTGCTCCTTCTTTTCAAAATACAACAAAGGATGAATGAAGATTATGGAAGGAAATTGGCTTTTTAAGCTGAAGCAGGTAATATATTTCCTTCAGAGAAATCTTGACATCTTAAAAGATGATGGAATGGAAGAAAAAAAGCCCTAACAGGAGGGAAGGAGATGGAACTTTAAAGATGATAAATTTCTAAAATTTTTTTAGGGGTGATAATGTCTTTAGAATCTACAGCAGAGGAGATAATATGCCCTTAGATTTACCATCAAACATTATAATTTCTCATGAAAAAAAATTTCCCAACTGGATGTGTGCTCATGATCGTGTACTTTAAGTACAGATATCAACTTACTGGTATCTTGTCAGGGCTGCAGCTGAGACCTTTCCCACTCTGGTTTCCCCTTCCCCTCAGGATTCCCGATTCATTGTTGTGATCTTAGGCCATGTTAAGATATATTTAGATTCAGTGTTGTTATCTCTTACATGGTCTCTCTATAAACTGATGTTTGCATTGATCTACGTTTAGGACTAGTTTGCTTTTGCTGTGATAAACTTGGGATGTCTTCAGAGTCCTTTTAATGGGAAGAAACAAAAAATTTTATACTCTCCTCAGTGAGAAAGGTTCAGACAGCAGTGGTTGAACAAACCCAGGCTCTACCAGATATCTGAGCCTGAGCTCCATATGAACCCGTGTGGAACATTAACTTCTGAAGGAAAAAATCATGGGATTAATTATTAACTAGGGGAGTGGATATGGTCAACACATAGTATAAAATTCTCAAATAATTAATAAAAATATAATTTAAAAAGAGAATGGCTCCTGAATGTGAGAATAATATTGAATAAATAAATATCATCTTGTGAAAGAAAGTTATACATCTTCTTGGCTGATGAAAATGCCATGGTTTGTTCATTCCTATTATTGCGATAAACTACCTTGAGAACAAAAAACAACTCAGGAGAGGAGGAGTATATTTCAACTTACAGTTTCTGGTTGCAGTTCAACATTGTGAGGAAATCAGGAAAGGAACTTTAAACAGCTGATCATGCCATATTCATAGTCACGATCAGAGAGAAATAAATGCATACATATTCACTCAACTGCATAAGTGAGTTTGTGCTTGTCTTGATTTCTCAGTTCAGGGCCCCTTGTCTAGGGAATGCTACTGCCCACAGTGGGCGGGAATTCTCACACCAGTTAACTGAATTAAGATAACCATCCCAAAGCCATGTCTACAAGTCTACCCAAAGTAGACAACTCCTCATTTGAAACTGTCTTCCCAGGTGATTCTAGGTTGTGTCAAGTTGACAATTAAAGCTCACTATCATACGATTAATCTCTCAGAGGTTTAGTGCAAAAAATGATGGAAATGCTTGGAGAATCACACCCACCCTCACCCAGTTCCTTCACAATCATCCATCCCCAATTCTGTAATCAACTAACTGAAACTATTGTCTTTGACCTGGCTTTCTTATTCAACCAGATTGACCAATAAAATATATCAATGGGTTTATTTTCTTTAAAAAATTCCCCTTTTATTGAGAATAATTTTTTCTCTCATACAGTATCTCTTGATTACAGTCTCCCTCTCAGATATACCCACTTTCTACCTCTCATTAGAAAATAAACAGTCTTATAAGGAATAATAAGAAAATAAAATGTATGTTAGGACAAAGCTAACACATCAAAATTGGATAAAACAAAAAAACAAACAGTAGGAAAGGAGTCCAAGAAAAGAAACAAGAATCAGATACAGATGCAGAGGTTCACTTGTTTGCACACTCACTTGTTTACACATAAAAACACTAAATCAGAAGCCATAATATATATGCAAAAGCCTATAGGGTAAAAGAGAGGAAAAAATATGAAACATGAAATAAGATAAATTTTTAAAGAGCCCTGACATGACATTTTGAGAGAAGAAACCTCCACAGGTGCCATTTAGTTCATTTTCTCTTGCCCATCTACTGCTGGGCATGCAGGCTACTCTTAAAAGTAGTTTGTTTCATCAATAGAACTCTCTTGGAGAACACTGAATTTTCATTTGCAAGTGGTTATCAGCTGGAGAGAGCTTCTGCGTTAGGGATGGGGCATATGTCCACCTCTCCTTTCAGCCTTAGGACCCAAAGGGTTCATTTTTTTTTCTGTTTGATGGGCTGAATTTCAAACACAAGAATTTTTCCTTCCTTCTTTCCTTCCTTCTTTCCTTCTTTTCTTCCTCCCTTCCTCCCATCCTTCTTTCCTTCCTTCTTCCTTCTTCCTTCCATAATAATCTGGCTATGCAGTCAAAACTAACTGGCCTTGAATTCTTTTTTGTTTTGTTTTGTTTTTGTTTTTCGAGACAGGGTTTCTCTGTATAGCCCTGGCTGTCCCAGAATTCACTCTGTAGACCAGGCTGGCCTCGAACTCAGAAATCCACCTGCCTCTGCCTCCCAAGTGCTGGGATTAAAGGTGTCCGCCACCACCGGCCGGCTTGGCCTTGAATTCTTGATCCTCTTGCCTCAGCCTCCTGCATGCTGGGATTACAGGCATGTACCATCAGCCATCAGCTTAGTTTAGGACTTCAGTCTCTGTTATTTTGCCTATCTAAGTGAAGTAGGAACCTAAAGTGTTTTATTTTTCAGATTCAAGGTTTTCTTCTTTTATAAGTTAGTCACACAGTCTCTTCAGCTTTTATAGTTATAAATGTAATACTTTGATCTTTATGTTTTATGTTTCTCAATGATAATATATCACTCAATTTTTTCCCCTCAGGTGTGTAATAAGTATGTTAATTTCTCAAAAATTCAAAGGTATGGGAGAGTAGGTTTAGTTAGTGATAAGTGACCAGAAAGTATATGAAAATATTGGAAAATTAGTTAGGGAATATAACTTGGGGTCAAACAGTGACTAGAAGTTTAAACTGAAATGTTTTTTTTTAACCAAATGAGGATCACAAGAGCAGAAACATTTTCAGACATAAGTTTTACAAACAGCAGTTGGGTGACAGTAAAGAGGTAGAGAAGGATGATACTACTATTATAGAGATGTCACTGATAGAACTTGATTCTGATTTGGGGGGTAGAGTCATTAAAACAATAATCTTATTCATTCTTGGAAGTTTAAATTAAAAGCTGGCAAACATTTGTGTATAAAGGGTCAATCATGTGTGGGCCATACAGTCTCCATGGTGACAAGGTAGATCTGCATTGTAGTATGAAAATATCTATGGACAAAAGATAAACACATGAGAAGGTTATGTTCCAGAAGGTTAGGTACTACAGAGTCTTCTCACAGTGTGTGTTTTGCTGACCCCTGTTTTAGAGACGTATGCCAGTGCTGTTACCTCTAAGGTCTAAATTCAACCTTTCAACCCCTCATGGGACTCTGTGCTGTGACTCTGTAAATGACATTTCTATTTTCTGGAGATCTGAGGTAGAAAGGAAATAATGTCCTCTTTCATATTTTGTTTCCTGTTCTTGTTAGGAGTCACCCCAATAATTATTATTATGTTTTTGACTAAGGTAGCTAGAGTTGGTTCAGTTTGTACACATTTTCAGAAGTCAGCTGTGATTTGCTTCAAAGATACCAGCACCCACTGCTAGCATGCCCCTACCCTTAGAAGCTCATTTCAGTATCCTGAAGAATTGTTCTAAGCTCCTAATGAATCAACTCCAACCATCTGTCTCTTCTGGCCACACCTCAGACATACCATGTCCAAATAACCATAGCCCTCTACTTTGTTCTGCCAGCTCCAGGAGTGAAGCTACTTCTTGAAGTCACTGCTTTTATGGTACAACAGTACTTCCTGTGCATTTTCAACCTCTCATAACTTACCCCATTCCTTGTACTAAATTCAGTTAAACAAACTGATGTAGTTTCCATTTCTTCTCATTGAAATCTGATCAACATAAAACTATATTTTACCTAGAATAGTATTTTGCATGGGGGTAGATAGGAAATTAAAGAAGTAGTCTTAAATCCTTGATATATTAACACAATCGATTATATTAAATATATATATATATATATATATATATCTCAATAGCTTGAAGTCCTGAAAATCGATAATTTACAGAATCTGGCAAGCAGATTTTGACAGAAATTGATGATGTGAACTCATCAAGAGTTATTGTTTATATGAACAGAGAACTACAAGTACACATAAAGAGAAGACAAAGATAGGAAATATGTTCATTTTTATGAGACATGATTAAGAAGACAGAAACACAATGAGCACGACAATGGATTGTCCTAGAGACAGAAAAGACTCCTGCCAAATCCAGGATGTTGAGAGCTACTCAACACAAGAAGTTCTACAAACATCAAGGGAGATGTTTGTAAGTCATCAGTAGTGACTTGAGGATTATTTCAACAGGAGTGTAAAGACACAGCTATTTATTGATGTTTGTTTGTGTTTTTGAGACTAATTCCAAACTCACTTTGTAACTGAGGATGGTCTTGAATCCCTGATTTTGATGCCTCTACCTCGAAAGTGCTGGGATTAGAAGCATGCCATGCTATGTCTGAATGCAAAGATAGAATTGGAAGAGTTGGTGAGAGAAGTGAACTGGTATTTAATGGTAAAAGACTATAAAGATATTTAAGGGTCTACATGAATCAAATAGTTTCGGTGTAGCTTTTACTGTTAACTTTAATTTAGATTGAGGAAACTCTTGGGTAGAGAATTATTGGTTGTGAGGAAGTTATATAATATGTACAAAAAATGGGGGAAAACAACATATAGCACCTGAATGACAGAGGTGATTGAGGGTATGTGAGATGGAAAAGTGAAAATAATATACAGGAAGAACACTTTTTCCTATGAGATTCAGATAAGTTCAGGTGTGAGGAAAAGCTAAATTTGTTATGAGTATATGAAACCTGCCTATCCCTTAAACAATAATGAGACCAAATAAAATTTCATAATTGTCTCATAAACAAAACTGAGGCTAAGCAATAGTAAGAAGCTATTTACTCAGGACAGGTAAATCATGGATGATGAGATGGGACCATTATGCCTGGACCTCCCTTCACAGGGAGCTGTTGGAATGCTGTTGAAAGAAAGTCTGTATTTGTCATTCTCCTGGGAAAGATGCCTTGCTCAAAGACCATCCTTTCTAGGAGCATCTCATGTCTACTGATGTGAGCTGATATGGAACTTATCTGATGAATCATTCAAATATGGAGCTCCAAAGAGGAGATGATTAAAACCGCAATTCCATGTTCCGAAAGCCAGCTTCCTCCCTGTCTATCCACAGACATAACCCCAATGTCACTTTCCAATAATTGTTTTGAATCCTAAACTGCCTCCTGAGTCTGCTTCACGGATAACTCACCTTGAGAAACCAATTCCACAGCTTGCTTCTTACAGCTTGCTCATCAGGCCCAGCATGGGCATCCTTGCCTCACTGTGCTCTTCAAATCAAAGTCATTTGGACATAAGCTCTCCAAAATTCCAACCAGTTTTCTGCTTTATAAGATATGCCTCAAGGTCACCCTGCCTAGACTTAGACTGTCCCCTCCCTCAATGAGTTCAGTGTATTTAGCTCTGCTTGAGGGACATGTTCTGATGTTTTCTGATGCTGATTATGGAACATTTGCAGCAAAAGTATTATCATTATTAGTCCTTTCGATGTTTAGGAAGTCTGGTGGCATCAATGAGAGAAAAAACCATGTTGGCAAATATTTTTGGGTCAGTGCCATAAGTAATCAAGTTTAAAATGAATGTTTTCTCTCTTATCCTAGGAATTCCTAAAAATTGGAAATTACCACAAGGCAAAAGGGATGGAGGTTTTGCAAACTTGAGCTCAGGTGTCATAATGTAGGTGTCGTCATGAGTGTCCTATTCAGTATAGGTGGCTTTGGTTTTCACCATGCATTAGCTTCCTGAGAATTCCTCTGAGGGGGCAGCTTGAGCTCTAGTGAAGCCAGAGTTCTTAAAAATCTGCTTTAACACACTTGTCGCCCTTGTTTCTAAGATGACTTCCTTTCTGAGAATTTTCGTGTTTCTAATTTTCCTAGACTTTTTCTCTTCCCACACAATCCTTTCCTGATTTAAACAAACCAACAAACCAACCAACTAACCAACCAACCAACCAACCAACCAACAAACAAACCAAAAAAAGCAGAAGCCAAATGAACAAACACCACAACAAGAAAGAAGAGCTGGTAGTCACAGAAAGCTTGTCTCTTCCTTGTTTAAGATATACTGGTATGGGCTTAAGAGTATTTTGGTAAAAACAATACTTTTCATGTCAAATAAATCTCAGACCATCTCTAAAATGGTTGTAGAGGAGATGGACTGTGGTGTGCTGAGATTCGGTTTTGTTCCTGAGAAGAAATGGAAGGATTTAGGTTTTCTACCAATCCTAAAGCATTCAGAGACGAGTGTGTCCTGTGTATTTTCAGTAGTCCTCACTGGCTTGTATTTCTTCTTTTCTAAATTTTGTTTGTGCATGTGTGTGTATGTGTATTGTGGTGTGTGTTTGTGTGTGTACGATAGTGAACATAGTGTATTATTTGCTAGTATAGGAGTGTATATATGTTGGGGATGGGTATATATGCGCTTGTGTGCTTATATCTGGGTTGCCAAAGGTCAGTGAGGGATGCCTTTTCTTAGTCACTCTCCACCTTTATTTTCTGAGTCAGGGTCTCTTCGTGAACCTGAAACAAATACATTTGGCTAGACTGGCTGTCCAGTGAGCTTCAGGGATCTACCTGTCTTTGTTTTTTCTCTCCTCTCCCAGTGCTGAGATTGTAGACACGTGTAGATGCTAGGGAACCTGAGTTCAGGTCCTCATGTTTGCACAGTAAAAACTTTGTTGATGGAACCATCTCTCCATCCCTTTCCCCATCCCTCTTCTCATCCCTCTCTCCGTCCCCATCCCCAACCCTCAGAGCAGTGGTTCTCAACCTCCCTGATGCTGCAACCCTTTAATACAGTTCCTCATGTTGTGATCACCAACTATATGATTATTTTGTTGCTACTTCATAACTATAATTTTGCAAGTTATGAGTTGCAATGTAAATATCTGATATGCGACCACGTGAAAGGGTCGTTCATGATATCCTATTTACCGTTCTTGAAAGCTGCTTAGCAAATCTCTTCTCCATTTCTTCTTTTTAGGCCAAATTGGACCCAATGTCTTCTTTTGTTGTTATTTCCAGAAGACTGTTTTGATTTCTTATTTATTTATTTATTTATTTATCTATTAAAAAAGCACTGTTGTTAAAGGCAGGGGTAGGGCACTAACTATGTCAAGCTCATCCCCACAAAAGATCCTTAACTGAAATTTACCAGCTTCTTACTGGTTAGACCTTTGAAGTTTGGGCGTATTTGAAGTCATGTGGGTTTTCACCTCTTTTTATTATCTTCGTGATCAAGAGCAAATGGTATCTAGAGGTATTGACTATCACAAGGTCAAGCACCCCCACCCAGGTCAGCCTCTTCCGGTGTGCTCAACGGATGTGCCCTGAACTTGAGCTGGGAGTAGGGGCCACTTTGCAGCCGTTTGTACTCAAAGGCATTGCACAGGTGTGACACCAGTGAGGAGGAGTTTTGATGCTAGGTGCCTATAATCTAGAAACTCTGCCACCCCCGCAAAGGACAAAACAGAAGTTCTTGCTAAGCACTTTTTCCCATAGTGTAATTTGTTTTTCTGAAGAGGTTGTACTTCTGTTGCTGTACATCAAATTAGCATATGAATCTTATTTAAAATAGACAAACCTGAGATTTAAATTAGTAGTTCCTTTTAAGAAAAAAAAAAAGATTAGAAGCCTTTTTTTTTTAAATTACATGCTTGAAAGAAAGTTTACAATTTGGTTATACAATGTTCACTAATAATCTGTCTAAAATTAGTATGTTTTTTGTTCTTATAATTATCAGGAGCTTTTTGGCTCTTGCGTGCACATCTCTTCCTTTCCCCACAGCTGTCACCAGCTTTGAGTCCTTGAGTCCTGCAGTTTCTTTGCTACCACTGTCCTGTCTTCACCTCTCTCTGTACTCTGGGTGAGAGAGAGAGAGAGAGAAAGAGAGAGAGAGAGAGAGAGAGAGAGAGAGAGAGAGAGAGAGAGAGA
>NW_021623490.1:4233-4761 GCF_004785775.1 Grammomys surdaster | reverse complement strand
TTTTAAAAAATACAGGTGCCCTCTCTCTGAGCTGTGTCAACAAAAAAGAATGAAAAGGCTATTTCAGAGTTCATCTAGAAGCAGAGAATTCGAGAGATGTCCTGAAATTCTCTGTAGTTCTTAGAGTCCTTCCTTGTCGCTTGTCCTTGGCGCGCCAATGTCCACGTGTTTGCTCTTTGTTTCATTGTCTAAATGTTCTGTGTTTGTTACGTGTTCAAAAAGAAAGATCGTTAAAACTGCTTGATCCAACCTTTGAGAGCTAAAAAAGGTCTTTTCAGGAATTGAGGTTGACATAAGCTGCTTTTAAAAGAGACCAGCAGCATTTTGGGTTTTATAAGGAAGCTAAGAGTCGTTTTGTCCTAGAAAAACCTCTGTGACAAGGTGCTTTTCTCTTGAAATTACAGCTAGAAAGACAAGAAATTTTGTTTGATCTAAAAATAAGATATATAGCCATTTCATTGTTGTTTCAGATTGGTTTTAAAAGTATAAAAATGTTCTACATGTCTTGGTTATAGACTATTGGCTTAA
>NW_021623490.1:2498-4133 GCF_004785775.1 Grammomys surdaster | reverse complement strand
CCAATGTCTCTTCAATGAGATTAAAAGCTGCTTCATACATTCATGTGTAGAGAATTAGCAGCAAAACGTTATAGCATAGGGGTGGTCTGCTTGGTGTTGATTTTAGAGAAGATAGATTGTTTAAATTGGTTTTGCTTTTGCTTCTCAAAATTAATGGTTACACGCTAATGTTACAAAAGATATTTAAAAGTTTAGTTAAACTGCCAGTATTCCATTGGCTACAGTTGGCAGTTGTGATCTTGAGTTTAAAAATTTTTTTTGATTCGCCCATGTTATGGAAAGGGGGGCAGCAGGTAGAGTTAAATATAAATATTTAAAACAAGTTGTGATACAATACTGGCCTGCTGGAGATTAAGAACGTTTACATTTAAATTAAGACATACAGGCTGAGATCTTAACGTGCTTGTAAGACAAGGTCAGTGTGATATTAATCAGGTTGAACTGCCCACACAGCCCTCAGACCATACAAGCAAAGACAGACTTAGATACTTGTCTTTGCAATGAAATTGCACCCTCATGCAATCAGGGTCTGGCCATAACTACACAGAGCCATAGAGATGGGGAGTGTTTTAAATGTAGAAATTTAGATAGTTTTTAAAGTGACTGTCCCAGGAACAGAGACTTAAACAACAGCCAGGTGACCAAGGTTACCTGACACACCTGTCCTTGGTGCAAGAAGGATAATCCTTGGGCCAGGCCTCAGGATATAGGCCAAGATTAAAACATTTACATTTAAATTAGACTTTAACAGAGTAGTTGAGACAGGAGCTTAGATTTCAGACATTCCTATTGTCCTGTCCCGCCTCAAAAAGGGTGTTCTCTAGAATTTGTTTATTGCCTTGCTTGTTCCTTAGGGAGGTGTCAGCCTCAGACTCAAAGAAAATTCAAAACAGCTTTTGGGCCAGGCCAAAATTGTTGGGTGTGATAGAGACAAAATGGCCTTGGTTCCTCTGATGTGTATTAGGTCTTATTAGTAACAAGAGACCTAATCTTAAATTAATAATTGAAGAAAAAAAGGGTTTTAAAAGATTGATAGATACTGGGGCTAATTAACAATTATTAGAGGACAAGATTGCCTTCAGCTTGGCTTTATTTGATACTTCACTCAGCTAAAAAGTGTTGGTTATTCAATTAATTCAAAAACCCTAGAAGCCGGGCGTTGGTGGCGCACGCCTTTAATCCCAACACTTGGGAGGCAGAGGCAGGCAGATTTCTAAGTTCAAGGCCAGCCTGGTCTACAGAGTGAGTTCCAAGACAGCCAGGGCTACACAGAGAAAGTTCAAATTTAAGATTTATAAGACTAATGGGGCACTACAGCCTGACTTGCCTACTCCAGCTGCCATTCAAGTAAATGCATATAAAAAATTATTATAGATTTAAAAGAGTGTTCTATACAGTTCCTTTACCTCCTGGTAAAGGTGAGAGGTTTGCATTAAGTGAAATTGCTTGTGATTTTTGAGAGCCCATGAAGCCATTCATTAAAAAGGCTTGCCTCAAAGAATAATTAATGGCCTTAAAAAATTTGTTGTTGCTTTAATACAAAAGGTTAAAGCGTTTAAATCTCTCAATATATATTATTCATTGTATATTTTATTGGCTGATCTCTCTAAAGGAGTTTTCCACAAGCCCTTGCTC
>NW_021623490.1:1719-2398 GCF_004785775.1 Grammomys surdaster | reverse complement strand
AAAGCCAGGGGAGCGGTCTGTGTGTTTCCACAGGAAGAAGACAATCCATTTTGGCTACCAGAGCGGCTGACGAGGCGACTCGCGATACTGGAAAGTGACATCCAGGCAGACCCTCCAGGCTCTGATGATAGCCCTTGTACTGATCCAAGGGATACAGGTTCCTAGTATTTTTGTTTATTTTATCAAATTCCACCTTTAAGAATTGTAACAATAAAACCTGCTGGATGTCCCAGTGTTGGAATTCTAAAGATTCACTCGCACTATGGTTGCCAGAGTCACGCGATGGGTTCCCATCCCCGTGGAGACTCCTTCCACTTTGTCATTATTTAGACAAAAAAGAGATTTTGGTATAACTGCAGCCATAGTGACGACGATATTAATTAGTGTCGTTACCGCCACTGCCACTGAGATTGCTATGTCAACTTCTGTTCAGGTGGGCACTACCCCCAATTGTCAGCCACGGTGGCAGAGACTGTTAACCTTCAAACCTCCGCCAGTACCCTACTAAAAGGCGGGCTAATCATCCTTAATCAACGCCTTGATTTAATGAGAGAGAGATTAGATATCCTCTTTCAACTAGCCCAATTGAGATGTGAGAGAAAACTGGGTACACTTTACATCACCAGTGTACAGTATAAAAACTTTACTCGTGTAACTAATCTGTCCAGAAAATTGTTTC
>NW_021623490.1:0-1619 GCF_004785775.1 Grammomys surdaster | reverse complement strand
GCGTGGATCTGTCCCTGACTGAGGGACTGTCCTCCCAGAATTCTTCAGCTTTCTTCCTTTCTTTTCCTTTTCTTCCCTTTTTTAAGTGGGTGGGAGTAGGCCTGTTTAGTTTACCCTAAGTTGTGGTTTAGTATTCATCCTTTGATTGGTTTGCGAACTCATAGCTCAACAGAATCTTGGCAAGGCTATTATTGGCCAGGCGTTTGTGACCAAAGTACTAGGGGCTTTCCCTGCAGTGTAGCTTTCACTGCTTCGAAAATGAGCAGTCCTCCCACGAGTAGTGGTGCTAAATGTTAGGCCATCAGCGTTGCACCCCAGAACATTTGCCCTTTACACTGGGTCAGTGAGGAGTCTTGGCCTGGCTGATTCTTGTCTGTATAGCTGTGGTACCTGAATTTTGAGACAAACAGCCCTTGCACCCCTAGGAGATGACTCCATTGCACAGGGATGGGTGTTTGCATCTCTTTCTGTTCCCCTTAGCCCTTGCACCCAGAGGACTTGTGTTTCCATTGCACCTGGTAGGGTAAGGGAGATGGTCTTGAACTGTTGGTTCTTGAACGCTTATTCCCCCAAGATGGAATTCGCTCGATCGACCATGGGTTTGAGTCATAACCGGTACCATACTAGAACAGGCCAAGAACAGCCAGTTA
Organism: Grammomys surdaster; assembly: GCF_004785775.1. Classification (NCBI taxonomy): domain Eukaryota; kingdom Metazoa; phylum Chordata; class Mammalia; order Rodentia; family Muridae; genus Grammomys; species Grammomys surdaster. The sequence continues at coordinate 969 of NW_021623490.1, read as the reverse complement.
GATAACTCCATCCTTTTTTCTCCAGGACAGCTGCCATTGGTCCCAATGACGGGAATTAGGCTGATGCCACATGCCAGATTTACACCATGAAGACAACTGAGGAATTGATGACAAGCCAACCCCATGACGGGATTAGCGAGTGGCAATGACCCGGGCGCGGGTATATCCCTCGCAGCCTAAGACAGGGTGGCTTGCTTTTCCTTGGTGTTAGCCCTATTGATGCTGGCTGTGGAGAAATGTCAGTCAGCCTAGACACGGGACATCGGCCAGTGCCTGTTTAACAAAACAAAAAAGAAATAGCCAGTAGACAGATTCCTCAGCCGCTGTAACCAAGGGCTTCTGGTAAAGTTACCCTGTAAAGCCTCAAACATTTCTATACACAGTCCCTGCCCACTAAGGTGTTCGTTCCACGGATAGAAGGTCTGGTAAGTCAATAACGGAGTGGACGGATAAGTCTCGGCCACCTAAGACAGGGCAGCCTCAGGTGGGGAGGCTGACCCCGTGACGGGTAAGAGTTTGAGCACCGCCCTCTAAAGAGACTCAGACCCGCCGTGAGACCCCCCAAAATTGGGAGTTACGAAACCTTCCCAGGGACCTCTGCCACCCTCTATATTTAAACAAAAAGGGGCAGATGTTGGGAGCCGCCACGAGAGCTGGCAAAGTCCGCCATCGCTAGGTGGCGCTGTTGCCATAATTCTTCCTAGTAAACCAGTATACTGCGCATGTGCCATGGTAAAGCCCGCCAAGTTAAGCCCTTCCCACGGCGTTTGGCGCGCTACGAGTGAACAGCCAATCAGGGGGTGAATACCCCGCTCTGGGGTATATAGGCAGTGCTTTCCCACGCCTTCTCGTCTTCTACCACCATTTTGGTTTATGGGAATAAACGTGTTTCTACGGAAGGATTCTGGTGTGTATGTGTGTGTGCGTGTGTGTATGTTTTTGCCGGCGAGACCATTACGCGCGCGCCCC
>NW_021623489.1:0-6384 GCF_004785775.1 Grammomys surdaster | reverse complement strand
GACTTTCTGAGACTTGAGAGAGGGTCTCCCCTCTGCGGAGGTCTTCATTGGGGGCTCGTCCGGGATTTGCGACCACCCTGATCTCTGAGACCCCCACTGGGAGGTAAGGGCCCCGCGGTTTTGTTTGTGTGTTTTGTGTGTCGATCCGTCTCGTTTGGAATTCTGGAAAGTGCACTTCTATGGTTTGGCTTGGCAGCTGTTTCTGTCTCGTAAGAGACAGCAAACCTTTTGTCTCGGCAGGAGGCGAATGGGTGACCAGCAGACGTGCTAGGAGGGTTACCACTGCCACAACCCGGGAGACGTCCCGGGAGAGGAAGGGACCCCAGGGACGCCTGGTGGGTGCCCATCTGGAGGCCGGGGAGGACACGGTGGTCCTCTAGCTAGAGGAGGTGTGAGAGACCTCCTGGCCATCTGTTTTTCTGTATTGGTTTTGGCCTTCTTGGTTGAGACGGTTAGTGTAGTTGTTTTGTCTGTGTTTTGTGTTGCTTGTTGACAGTTATGGGACAGACTGTAGTGACTCCCTTAAGCCTGACTTTAGACCACTGGACAGAGGTGAAGGACAGAGGCAATGAGTTATCGGTTAACATCAGGAAGGGACGTTGGCAGACTTTCTGTGCCTCAGAGTGGCCAAAAAACTTGATGTGGGATGGCCACCTGAGGGGACTTTTGACGCGACTACTATTTCTGCAGTAAAAGCTACTATTTTTCAGGAAGGACCAGGGTCACATCCCGATCAACAGCCATACACCGTGGTTTGGCAGAACCTGATCCAGAATCCCCCTCCGTGGGTGAGACCATGGGTTAAGAGACAGCCAGGCTCCCGAGCCCTGGCTCTCTGCAGTTCCGGGCCTAAAACGCCCAAACCCAAACTGAAACCGGACTCGGAAACTAAACCCTCAGCTCCGCCTAAGATCTATCCCGAGATAGAGGAGCCACCTGAGTGGCCAAGTCCGCCACTGCCCCCCCTTATCATCAACCACCACAGGCTCCCCCAGCCTCGGCACCAAGTCCGGAACCACAGGGAGCAGCCAGGGGCGGGGGGCCGGCAACTGGCACTAGGAGCCGGAGAGGGTTGAGTCCGGAAGGACCCGACTCCACTGTTTTCTCTACTTCTCCGAGCTATAGGTCCGGCACCTACCAATGTGCCTATTGCAAGGAGAGAGGACATTGGGCCAGAGAGTGTCCCGCCAAGAAGGGACTTAAGGCTCTGGCCCTAGGTAGCAATGAAGACTAGGGGGGTCAGGGCTTGGCCCCCCTCCCCGAGCCTAGGGTAACCCTGAAAGTGGAGGGGACCCCCATGGACTTTCTTGTCGACATGGGAGCAGAATTCTCAGTGCTCAAGAAACCCCTGGGGAAGTTGGGAAGTAAGCAAACCATAGTTATTGGAGCCACTGGACAGAACTCATATTCGTGGACCACCACGAGAACAGTAGACCTGGGAAAAGGACAGGTGTCTCATTCCTTCCTAGTGATACCTGAGTGTCCTACCCCTTTGCTGCGTAGGGACCTTTTAACTAAGTTAAAGGCACAACTAATTCTGTGTTGTTCATTGCTGGTGATGTAAGAAATCTGTTAAATTAGGTCCAGCATGGGCTGGCCATGTCATCTGGTCATTAGGTTCTCTCACTGGCAGTCTTTCATGTCTTGATTGTGTAACCCGTCTCTGCACCTGTGATAGGGGTGAGAATACTCTGTACCTGGTATATTCACCGCCCATGATGGGGGTGAACTGACTGTGTTTTTTCTGTTTTCTTGATGAACTGTTTGTGTGTTTTTGGACTGTGACTGACGTTATTTTGAACTGACTCTACTGTGCTAAATATCCTGAGTTAACAAGAGTTAACATGAGTTAACATGGCCATTGACAGAGAAATAGCTAAAACAATTGTCTGATCTCCGCGGTGTGTTAGCAAAAGAAAAGGAACTCTCTGGCTCCTACCGGAGAGATTCTTGGTTATGCTTTCTATGTCTATTGTGAGTCCTTGGCGCCAAATTTGTCCACGTGTGTCGTTGTCTGTCTTTGTTTTATTAGAATAAATGTCTGTTCTATGTTTTATGTTCAGAAAGATAAAAAGGGTTAAAACTTATAGGCAAGTCCCCCTGCTCTGTGGATAAAAGTGAGGCACAGCAGGAGGAGCCCTGGCAAAAATGATTCTTTGCACAGGCTGCTCTTGGAGAGGCTAAGAACTTTTTTGCTTTCATGGTAAAGAAACTGATTTTTTTCTTCCCCCAAGATTGAAAAGAAGATTTCAGTGTAAGTTTTATCTGGGATCAGATAAGGCCTTGATGAACTACTTTAGGAATTTGTAGATAGGCCTAAATTAAGAACTTTCAAATTTGAGTTAGGACAAAGCCCAGAGAGGGCTCAGCAGAAGCTGGTGTGACATTCCTGTTGTCATGGTCACTCTGACTAGTCCCTGGAAAGGTGTTTTCTGGAATTTGTTTTATTGCCTTGCTTCTTCCTTGGGGAAGACAGGTCAGCCTCAGACCCAAGGACATTTAAAAGAGACAGTTTATGGTCCAGGAGCTATATAATGATTATGCTGGAGAAATTAATTACAGCCTGACTTGCCTACTCCAGCTGCCATTCCAAGAAATGCATATGGAATTATATCACTAGAAAGTTTTGCCTCAAGGAATGGCTAATAGCCTTACAAGAAGTTAAGAGTAAAGAAAAGTAAAAACAAAAAACCAGTTTCAATTGACTTTTAGAGCCCTGCCTTGGTCTCATTGATTATTGAGTTTAGCAGGTGACAAGGTGCTTCTTCTGAAATTACAGCCAGAAAAAGTAAGAAAATTTTGTTTGAAAAAATATAAGCTGTACATTTACTTCATTTTTGTTTATGACTGGTTTTTAAAGCATAAAAATGTTCTGCATGTCTTGGTTATAGATTATTTGGCCTATAAGGTATTTGGTATGGTTAAGAATTTGCAACCTTGGTAAAAGAAAGTTGGCTTAAAGCTTGTAACTCAGGTTTGGAGTCATTCAGAAACCAGATGTATAGAGATAGGATTTAAAACAATGTCTCTTATGAGTTGTTAAAAGCTGCACTATCATGCATTCATGTATAAGAACTGACAGCCAACTTTGTAACCTGAAAGTAATGCATTTTAGTGTTGACTTTAGAGAAAATAGATTGTCTGCATTGTTAAAAAATTGGTTTTGTTTCTCAAAATTATGGTTACACTCTAGTATTGCAAAAAGAAACTTAAAAAAAGTATAGTGAAACAGTGGCTGCAGTTGGCAGTTCAATCGTGAGCTCCAGAAATTTTGACTCACTCATGTTTATGGTTGAGAAGAAGATAGAGCAGGTGGAAATGATTGCTAGAGTAAGAAAAAATAGGAAAAGCCGTGACACAGTACTAGCCTGCTGTCAATTAGATACAGTGGTAAAGACAAATTTAGCCCCCCTCCCCTTAAGAAAGAGAAAAGATATCTGTGGGGTTCTTAGAAGACCCCTCCTTTCCAGACAACCCAGCCAGTCTGACGTGACTGGTAGAGTCTTTGATGTTTTCCCTCCAGCCCACCTGGGATGACTGTCAATAGCATTTACAGGTTCTCTTTACTACTGAAGAGAAGGAAAGAATTCTGTTAGAAGCCTGTAAGAACGTTCCTGGTGACAACGGGCAGCCTATGCAGCTTCCCAATGAGATTGATGCTGGATTCCCCCTTAACTGCAGGTAAGGGGCAGCTGGTGGTCTACCATCGGGCTCTAGCGGGTCTCCAAGGGCAGCGAGATGGCCCACCAATTTGGCCAAGGTAAGAGAAGTCCTTCAGGGACCAAAACGAGCCACTGTCTGTGTTTCTTGAGAGGTTACTGGAAGATTTAGTTAAGGAGGCAGAGAAAGTGTACAGGCGAGAAGGATTTTGGCCGCAGTGCAGGAGAGAAAGGCAAAAGACAAGATAGGAACTAGACAGACAGAGAACCTGGGTGACAAAGACGGAAGCCCCAGATATCAGTGAATGGCTAGCAGAATTCCCAAAAGTTTGGGTTGAAACTGAAGAAGCCAGACACTAATGATTACAAGCCAATACAAGACACTTAACCTCCTCAGTTCGCTCCCCCAGAGAGGACTTTTGGCAGCATCAACTTTCCAGCAGCCCCCTGACTGATGGATGACTAATACTCGCGTGATGCACTATCGGAGCCTGTTGTTGACTGAAAGGGGTGATCTTTGCACCCCCGGCCATCTTGAATCCTGCCACCTTTCTGCCTGTGACTGACGACTCTTCTCCCATCCATCACTGTGTTGATATCCTGGCAGAAGAAACAGGTACTCGGAGCGACCTGAAGGACCAGCCCTGGCCAGGAAGTCTGAACTGCTATACAGATGGCAGCAGTTTCGTGGTGGAAGGTAAGCGAATGGCGGGAGATTCAGTGGCAGATGGAAAGCTAGTACCGATATGCCTTTGCCACGGCTCATATACATGGTGCAATCTATAGACAAAGAGGGCTGCTGACAACGCAGAAATACTGAGCCTCTTTGAACCAAAACCAAAGGGCTCAGGACACTGTTGCAAAAAGGAAATCAGATGGCTGACATGGCTGCCTAGAAAGCTGCTCAGGGAGCAATGATTCTAGCAGTAAGGGTTCCAGAGACTATTTTGACACTCGAGATACCAGTTTCAGATATGCCACCAACGACCATCAAGTGATGGACAATTTGGGCTTTCACTCTGAAACCCCTTATGGGGTAATAAAAAACTGAGATGGTAAATTAATCCTCCCACAAGAAGAAGGACTGTCTGATTTGGCGAAAGCTGTGGTGAGAAACTATAGAGCTTGTGCCTTAACCAATGGGAAGAGACTGAGGGGCGACTGGCCCAGAGCTTACTGGGAGATGGACTTCACAGAAGTCAAGCTGGCAAAATATGGAAAGAAGATCCTGGAAGAAATCTTTCCAAGGTTTGGAATACCCAAGGTAACTAACTGGGTCTGTTAATGGTCTTTGTTGCCCAGTTTAGTTAGGGACTGGCCACACAGCTGGGGATTAATTGGAAATTACATTGTGCTTATAAACCCCAGAGTTCAGGACAGATAGAGAGGATAAATAGAACAATTAAGGAGACCTTAACCAAATTAGCATTGGAGACCGGTGGTAATGACTAGACAGCCCCCCTTCCCTTTGCCTTGTTCTGAGTGTGGAACACTCTAGAGTGATTTAAGCTTACACCCTTTGAGATTTTGTGTGGGGTACTCTGCCACTTACTGGGGCGGGCAGAATGAATGATCCTAATGCTGTCCTTTCTAAATCCTTGTTTGCCTACATAAAAGCACTTAAAATGGTCTGACGCGAGGTCTGAGAACAGCTGAAAGGGGCCTACGAGACTAGAGACCCGAGTGTGACGTGGTTCTAGTTCAACACTACCAAGCTGCCTGCGATGTCCGACCATGTTTGGCCTGTGGAGAAACGAGCTATACCGGTGGGAGCAGGCGACCAGCAACAACGGAGGCCGGTGCAGCATTCCAGAGGACACTAGAAACCCTGTGGGTGTGGCCAATGGCGGGCAGCCCAACCATGAGGCAGCCTTTCAGGACATGCTTCAGGAATTAGACATTACCACTCTGATATTTTCCCTGGTCCTCTTTTGATTCTGTTTTTTTTCTTCTTAAACAGATCAGTTACCTTTGTAAGAGAGTTAGTGCTGTTCAGCTTTTATTGCTATGCCATCAATATCAAACCCTCAGACAGGGAAATAGAAGCTATGAAGATACTGAAATGCAAGATCTGTAATCAGATTTACATTAGAAGAAGCGGAGTTAAGTTTTTATGATTAAAAACTATCATTAGAAAAAAATGGGGGAATGTAGAGGGAAAAGTTATGGATACTGGGTATATAGAATCCTTTTTAGATATAAAATATTCTTTAGGCTTTCTTTAGGAATGTGGAAAGACCAGTCACCATTACTGGAACTGGCCGACCCACAAAGAGAAAGGAAAGAATGCAATTTAGTCAGGTGGAACCAAGCTGAGAACCATAGTGACAGGGCAAGGCCGAAGTGACAGGGCAAGGCCGAAGTGACAGGGCAGGACTACATTCTTGAGAAAGATAAGCGTACAGAGAGTTTTCACCTGATCCTGACTCATGTAGGTTGGGTTCCTTTGGAATGTTCCACTATTTTTATGTTATACCACCCTAGCAACCCCCTCACCCCCTCCTCATTTCCTTGGTTTGTGGTTTTTCCCTTTAAAACCCGTTCCAAACTGGCAGTCGGGGTCAATTCAGCTCCTGCGTGGGTATGCGAATTGACCGGCAGCTAGCTGTCACGCCCTAATAAATAACCTCGCAAGTGCTCCGGTATATGGTGTCTCGAGTAGATTACTGGGTGGTCGCGACTTTCTGAGACTTGAGAGAGGGTCTCCCCTCTGCGGAGGTCTTCA
>NW_021623488.1:0-8221 GCF_004785775.1 Grammomys surdaster | reverse complement strand
GTGAGTTCCAGGACAGCCAGGGCTACACAGAGAAACCCTGTCTCGAATAACAAAAATAAAATAAAATAAAATAAAATAAAATAAAATAAAATAAAAATAAAAACCTTGGTTTCTCAGGCTTGCACAGCAATCTTTACTCACTGGATTATCTCCTCAGCCCCTCTTATGTCTCTAGTGCCTGGATGAACAAATGTGACTTTTTTGAAGCAAAAAAAAAAAAAAAAGTCAATGATAAAGGATTTTAAGTGACAGATTAATCACATCCTGATGGCTTCTATGACCCTCGCCTTTCATAGTGAGTAAAAGAATAAAATTGGTGACTGCCTTTTATTTTCAAAGCCCTCGAAATGAAAGGATGAGTGTTCTGACCAAGCAATTATTCATTTAACTCTAAACACTGGGGTAAGATGTTCATGACTGTAAGCCTCATGACTCAATTTCTTTACCGTTGCTGTGATCAAATACCCAGACAAAAGCAATTTAAAGGAGAGAGGGTTCTGTTCGTTTTGGCTCATAGTTTAATGTACAGTCCATCATTGTACTGGTTAGGTTTATTGTCAACTTGACATAAACTAGGGGGATCTCAGAAAAAAAGGAACCTGTTGGGGGCTGGGAATCACCCCACAAACCACTCAAACACAGATCTCTAATAGGGATGGTTTGTTGAATGCCACACCCCAAGACTGATCTATCAGGGGCACAATTCAGACCTGAGAGCTGCCTGTGACATTGAGTCAAGATTCTGTAGGGTTCTTAAAGCCTGAGATCTACAAAGATCTGTGTCAAGTTATTTCACCAGTCAGGGTTTAGGGACAGGGGATTTCCTTAGGAACATATCTTTGTTATACGTTTATCCTGTTCTCATTGGTTCAACTGTTGCAGAGGACTTGCCTTGTCTAACATTATGTCTTAACTTGCCAACCAGAATGTCAGCTACTATGTACATGCCTCTTTCTGCTAAGAAGGATGTCAATTCCCAGGAAGGTCTTAGGAATTTAACTTTTATTGGACCACTACTCAAAAAGTCTTATTCTAAACAGGTGCAGGTGGGTCTCTTCTGTTGGGGTCTATTCCAGGAGCAGCTTATAAAGGCAAATACCATAAAAGTTCATACACAGGTGCAGGAAGTGCTGCTGGATGGTTGGTTTGGATCCAAGCTTATTGTGACTAACTACACAAAGTAGTTCTGACTTCTGTTGTGATTGGTTTCCAAGAACACCAAAGCACACAACATCCTAGTAACAGCATATGAGAAAATTTTCTTATGGTGTTAGTAACAGCACAAAATGGCAGGCGGTGCCACCCTTGGGCAGGTAATCCTAGGTTGTATAAGAAAGCAGGGTGCGGAAGGCACACAGAGCAAGCTGGTAAGCAGAACTCCTCCATGAACTGTATTCCAGTCCCTGCCTCCAGGTTCCTGCTCTGAGTTCCTGCCTTGTCCTCCTTTCATGACAGACGAGGTTGGGAAACATAAGGCAAATAAACCTCTTCTTCTCCTAGTTGCTCCTGTTACAGCATTTTATGACAGCAATAGAAAGCAAATTAATATGATCCTGGTGGGAAAGGAAAAGTGGGGGTAGGGGTGGTGAAGCAGCTGGTCACATCATCCCCACAGTCAGGAAATGATGATGAATTCACTTTACATTATGACGTGGTCTCGAGTCTGTAGACTCGTGCAGATGTTTGTGGCTTAAACATGATGTGTTTGAGTCAAGTTGACAGAATCTAGAATCACATGGGAGATGGACTTCTGGGGGTTATCTTGATCGCATTAATTAATGGCTGCAATCAAGGACCCTAAGTGGAGAGAGGGAGCTGGGTATCTGCATGGGCTGGTCACTGTGTTGGGGGCTGGCTGAGAACTCCTGTATGTTCGTGACTGGTGGGGGAGCTGGGTATCTGCATGGGCTGGTCACTGTGGGGTGGGCCGTGAATCAACTTACATACACTCATCACTCTCTGCTTCTTGACCATGGATTCGATGTGACAAGCTGCTTCGAGCTCCTGCCTCTTTGACACCCCCCCCCCGCCCCCCCCCCCCCCGGTATACCTTGAACGTGAGAGCAAAAATGTACTTTTCCTTCCTTCGGTTGCTTTTGTCAGGGTATTTTCCCACAGCAACAGAGGACAGAAACAAGGAAATGCTTGTACCCATCCTTCAGTAACCTGATGATCAAAATTTACCCACATAGCATAGCAACTAGCATCTGGCATTGCAACAGGTACTTAATGAAAATATGTCCGTGAATATAGCCTGCTACATGGCCTGTCTATGATGTCTTCCGTTGGAGTGGAACTCCACCTGGCCTTCCTGCCGTCCGGAGGCTGCTGGAGCAATGTCAGCTTGTCCCCGGAGTTTTGCCGGGTGTTTCATTCTAACTGACTGGAAGATGCCCCTCATTAGGCAGCCCTATAGGCAGTAGATAACAATGAATGAGGGAGGCCTCTAGACCTCTGGAAGGATCACTCTTAGGGAAGGGGACTCCGTGTTCTTAGGCACAGTGCTGTCATTGATATCTGTTGGCAAAGGCAAGAATCCAAAAGAAATGCTGGCGTTAGGATGTAGGAGAAACTCTTCCCCAGCCTGGGGCAGGGTGAGAAGCAGGTGGGACTTTTTTAGGGCCTGGGTCAGAGAACCAGCCGAGAGGGAGGCATTCGTATTAGAAAAGGAGTCCGTGGTCCAAAGAGACCTTCTCTGAGAGCTACTCTTGATTTCCTGTTGCTTCTCAGCAGTAGATAGTAGAACCCCAGCCCTCCACACACCTGGCTCTCTCAGACGTTGAGGCAGGTAGCGCTATCATCATTCAGTTGATACTTGTTGCCAAGTGTCTGCCATTGCTGCTCCTCCCAGGAGGTCTGTCCTGGGCTGACGCCTATCATCATGTGTCCAGACCAAGCTGTGGGCTCATTAATTCATGTTTTCACGGAATAGGTACTGAGTACTAAGTAACAGGCCAAGTGCTAGAGTGAGCACAGGAACTAAGAGCCCCAGACCTGCCAGGAAGAGGGTGACAGACAGTGCTTCCTAGAGCCAATCTAAACACAACAGTAAATGAATCATGAGCACCAAGATAAGGTCTGCAGGGGCACTGGCCAAAAATCAATGAAGGCTTCATGGAAGAGGTGATATTGTCCTGGGCCTGGAAGGTCATTTAAGAGTTCACACAGCAGAAATCCCATATTTTAAGCCAAAACCAACCAATCAACCAACCAACCAAACAAAACCAGTTTTTTAGAAAGATACAAGAAATCAGCAAGTGAGCCGGGCGGTGGTGGCACACGCCTTTTCCCAGTACTTGGGAGGCAGAGGCAGGCAGATTTCTGAGTTTGAGGCCAGCCTGGTCTACAGAGTAAGTTCCAGGACAGCCAGGACTATACAGAGAAACCCTGTCTCAAAAAAAAAACAAAATAAAAAAAAAGAAAAGAAGAGAAAGAAAGAAAGAAAGAAAGAAAAAGAAGGAAGAAAGAAAGAAGGAAGCAAGCAAACTGAGGTATGTATTTGCTGTGACTTGGATGTTTATTTATAGAGTGTGAGAAGTTAGGGAACTGGAGGGGAAAGTAGGCAGGACAAATGTGTAAGTGCTGTTCTATATTAATCAGCGGGTAGAGTACTGGCCCCATAGCCAGGCCACAAGGCCTCATTTATTGATTCTGTATTTTATTAAGCGTCTACTCTATTCCAGGTTCAAAGCCCAGATAGTACAGGAGAGGACCCAGACCCCTGCCTCTGAAGCTACATGCACTCTCACATTTGGGAGTTGCCTGTAAATTGGTCGATTGTAGGACATGATATGTGGGCCGATTTTGTTGGGAAGTGATGGATGATCTGGGTTATTTTCCTCCCTGAGAGGGAAGATTTGTTTTACCTTGTTTTTAACAAAGAGTAGAGGCACTTTTGCATCATAGAGATCACTGTTCAGCAACCCAGTCCTTCCTACAGACAAAACTAGGGAGGCAGGGAGTCCTCTGAAGCTAGGCTGAATTTTGGGGTCGTTGCCCTGGACTGATTTGTTCCCTTTGCTGGATGTGTTTCTGTTCCAGGAAAGAGGGATGAGCCAGGATGACCCAGGGGAGCAGGAAGGACTGCAAAGTAACTCAGACCTGAGTTCAAATCCTGCTTTGCCCATCTGTCGGCTGTGTGATCTTAGACAATCGAGTTTTCTGAGCCTGAATGTCTTCATGTATGCTGATAATTCTCAGTTCTTAGACTTAGCTCACTTAACGGTTACTGATAAATTATAAGGTAGCTGCCAAAGAGGTTACACAGGACAAAATAGAAAAATAGGACAAAATAGAAAATTCGTGAAGGCAGCAGGGCTGTTCAGTGAGATAACAAGAGCAGGTTCTACTCTGGGGGAGCTTATGACACCGTCCCACCCCCTTCTAACCCACATCCTCCCCACCCCCACCACCATGTACCACAAGCTTTTGACCAAGATTATAGTACTAGGCATGAAATCCCTCCCATGGAGCAGACTTCAAATCCAATCACAAAGAGTTGTGTTATCACATAATAATCCTGCCCACTGTTGTATCAGTGGGCACATTTTTGCCTGGCAGGTCAGAATAGCAGCATGCAGGGCCAGTGCTGGGTATGACTATTGATGCCCTTTGTCCCCCGGCAGCCTGAACGGCATATTCTGGCTTTATGAAAGCTGGCCAGCAGAGAGGACATTTTCTGGTTGGTTTGCAGTTGATTCATTTATGACCTGCAGTCAATGTGTGAAGGTCCTTGGTCAGATAAGCTGCTTTTTACAACAGGCAGCAGTCAGTACAGAGAGGCATACACGGAAAATTGCTGAGATTAGAGACAGAGTGCTTAGTCCTTGAGCTGGCTACTTTGATGTCAACTTGACACAAACTAGAGTTATTTGGGAGGAGACCTCAATTGAGAAAATACCCCTAGCAGATTGGGCAAGCCTGCGGGGCGTTTTCTTTATTGATGATTGATGTAGGAGAACCTTGCTCACTTTGGGCAGATGGTCCTGTAGAAGAAAGCAAGCTGAGCAAACCATGCAGCACACACTGTAAGCAGGATTCCTTTGTGGCCTCTGATGCAGTTCTTGTCTTCAGTTCCTAACCTGAGTGATAGTCCCTGGGTGATGAACTAACAAGATCTAAGACGAAATAAACCCTTTCCTCTTCAAGTTGCCTTTGGTCATGGTGTAGAAACCAAAACTTAGTCATAAAGGGGACATTACATTAACTCCTATAACATGGATACTCAGGGAACATTCCAGAAGAGGAGGCAGAAAGAATGTAAGAGCCAGAGGATGGGGGGACCCTGTGAAATGCTGTTTTCTGGACACGACATGGCCATTGTACTCAGGAACCCATGGCAGCTGTGGTTTCCTGCATAAGATCCACCCAGCTTAGATGGGGGATGGAGGATGTTCTCCAGGTCCCACCCCTTACTGAGGAGCTACTGGTAATTGGTAGTTGCTAGGATATGGTCACTGTAGGATCCCACGCTCCAGTGGATGGCAGCACTCCCGTGCACATGAGGGCAGGACTAACAGGACATGGTGGATTGTTCACAAAAGAAGGCAAAAAGCTGGGAGTGAGACATGTTGGTGGAAGCTATGGAAGGAGTTGGAGGTGGGGGGATGGAAGTAGAGATGATCATATTTCATTATATACATGCATGAAGTTCTCGAGGATAAAGAATAATTTAAATGAAGGAAAAAAGACATGCAGGGTGCACACTTTTAATTCCAGCACTCAGGAGGTAGAGGCAGGTGGACCTCTGTGAGTTCAAGGCCAGCCTAGTCTACAGAGTGTGTTCTAGGACAGCCGGAACTACACAGAGAAAAACAAAACAACAACAACAAAAAAACCAACCCCCCCCCCCAAACTAACCAACCAACCAACAACAAAAACCGCATAGCAGAGACAGATCAAGCTGTGTTTATGTGACACAGGGAAACTTCCATTTGTCACCTAACTTCCTGCAATCCTTGCACCCTTCCAATCTAGTTATCTCACAGAACCAAAACACCTCCTTTCGCTAGGTTGTGGCTAACTGCGGCCAGACGGGTTGAGTTCGATCCCAGTTCTACCATACACTACCACGTGACCCATCACATGTTATTTAAGCTGCCTGGGCCTCCATTTCCCCATCTTTAACATCAACTTTATAGATCACTAAGGATGAAGGGAGTTGATAGAGGAGCAGGACCAGGCATGTGTGAGATCTCAGTAATTAATGGTTCGCCTTGAGATCACAGAAATGTCTAAAGCGTCAACTGTTTGCAAAGGTACGTTGCCAACAGCAAAGCATGATAAAGAACGTAAGTGTTATTTTTAAAACATAAATTGCGTTAATTAGTTCGTTACTATGTGTATCCACCATGGGGAGCATGCAGAAGTGAGAAGACAGCTTGCAAGAGGTGGTTCTCTCCTACTGTTTGAGAATCAATGGTCACACCCTGGTAGTCAGACTTGCTGGCAAGTCCCTTTACTTGCTGAGCCATCTAGTCGGGAAAAGCATGCTATTTTTTAAAGAGCCACTTTATTGAGTTAAGAGGCACCAGTGGTCCACAGGAGATTATGATCTGTCTAGGTCTGAGTACCATGTCTCGGTACCACTGGAAAACAGACGAGCTCATGAGGGCTGCAGTCTTTGTGGAGCCCTTACTAGGCTACGCTTGAACATTTGGCCATGGACATTTGCTAAAGTTTTGCATTTATTCAATGAAGGGCTTTCTAACAAACCCAAACATTGCAAACATAGTGCTGGCTGGTTTTGCCTTTCCCCTCCTCTCTGTCTTGCTAAACCATTAGATTACATTCCTCAAGCTAGCCCCCAGCATCTAGTCCCTTATGTGGCCACTGACTCATCGCTGAGAGTAAACAAGGTTCAGCAACCAAAATTCGTCATATGCAAATAGTGACTAACCTGTCCACTCATGATTTGCCAATTCATCTTAGCACAGACTCCCCCTCTTTTCCTTAAAAATCACTTCTACAGAGACACCTGCAGCTGCCTTTGCCAGATCTAGAGGCAGCCCTCTCCCCTGCTTGCCTCTCTGGGGTAAGAAATCTCCTTTATGCAAATGTTTGGTGTCTAGGTGTATTCCAAACTGATTCTGTTTTGTTTTTTGTTTGTTTGTTTTGTTTTGTTTTTCGAGACAGGGTTTCTCTGTATAGCCCTGCCTGTCCTGGAACTCATTCTGTAGACCAGGCTGGCCTCGAACTCAGAAATCCGCCTGCCTCTGCCTCGAAAGTGCTGGGATTAAAGGCGTGCGCCACCACCGCCCGGCGCCAAACTGATTCTGAATGTAACCTGCTCCCCAGGCCCAGTCATCACAGCTAAACTTAATGTGGTTGTATTTATCCACAACTAACAACTATCTAATGTTAGATCCTCACTGTCATATGTATTGAAAGCTTTCTGTACCCACATACCTCTCTAGGTGCTGAGGAAAAGCAATAGGCCCCATCCTCAAGGATCTCAAGCATTTGCAGGGGACTGGTGAACAAAGATCATTGCCAGTCAGCTCTCAGATCCTTCCCTGCTTTACCTTGCTCCACTGTTACAGGTGACATTGTCTTGAAGACTACATTTCCCAGGGTCCATTGCCAGCTAGCCCTGCCCAGGTTTAGCTTCTCCCTCCTCTTCTTTCTCCTCATCACCCCTCACCCCCAATATCTCCTCTGGGATCATGTCTCCTCTCTGGTTCTGGTTAACTGACCATCCCATTCCTCAGTCAATTTCCTCCATCACATCCCCCATTCTAGTTCCCTGAGTTGTCCATTTCCTTCTCTCACACTGTTCCCCCTGTATGAGTTGGCTTCTTGAATTTGGACCATATCTTGCCAGTGTGTCCCTAATCTCTATTGGTTTCCAATTTTAATTCTTTTTGTTGAACTAGTTGCCTGGAGTGGGCTTTGTTGTCCGGCTGAGGTCAACACTAAGCAGGTGATTTCAGAAAGTAAGTGCTTTGAAGGACACCTTTGCATGGAGAAGGACCAGGAAAGGGTTCTCTGAGAAGAGATCTTAGAATCTAGAATACAAGAGAGGCAGCTCTGTAAAGGCCCACGGGGAGTGTCCTGCATGGGAAGAATGACTGGATAGTCAGGGACGAACTTGGTGAGTTGAAGAGGCAGGAACAAAGGCCTGGATAAGGTGTGTGGAGTCAGCAATAAAGCACTTGTTCAGTATGCATAAATCATTTGTTCTATCCCCACCATCACAAAGACATAAACAAATAAACAGATA
>NW_021623487.1:6707-15247 GCF_004785775.1 Grammomys surdaster | reverse complement strand
ATAGATAGATAGATAGATAGATAGATAGATAGATAGATAGATAGACAGATAGACAGATAGATGAAATTTTTACCTATGCAACACCAGAGGTATCTGATACAATGGGAGGATGCAACACTTGGGAAAATTGAAGAGTATACATACCACCAAGCAAGAATGGCAGAAGGAGAGGAAGAGGCGGTGGCTGTTAATGGGGTCAGGAGACAAGTTGGGGTTCAGGTAGAGCAGGAACAGTCAGGATCCCTCAAGAAAGGTTACAGAGGGGCAGAGGTGGGCCTGCAGGGGCCTGAGGAGAAGATTAGCATGTCAGGAGGGGAGGTGTGAGTCACAGAAAGAAACAAGCTGGGAGAGGCAGGCGGACAGGTTGTCTTTGTGAGCAAGTGACTCTAGTCGTAGGCGTTACATTTCCCTATTGGAACATCCGGAAATGCAACACCTACCTTCCGCTCACTGTCTCCTGTGGTTGATGGCACAGCAAGACTCAGCTGACTGCTAATGTCAAGGTGTGTGTGCCCACTGAGGTTCCTTTCTAGCAAGTTCTTGCTTGAATCAAGACAATATGTATTCAGAGGACAGTCTTAATTAACAATCAATCATGGGAAGAGCTGGCCTCACAGAAATCGAAGGGTGGTGGCCTTCTCAGGTTTAAACATTTCCTGTGTGTTCCTGTTCCAAGACTTGTGTGTACTTCTTAAGTGTCTTATGCAGGGGTACTTTATTATCTTACAGTCCTGGAATCAAGAAATCTATAATCCAGGTGTGGCTAGAGTTGCTATCTTCTATAGGTCATGAGGGAAAATCTTCCAGGCCTTGTACCAGCTCTCAGGTTTTTCTAACAATCCGTGGCTTGTAGAAGCATCATCCTGAACCCTGCCTGCGTGTTAAGGTCTGAATTTCCCCATTTTAGAAATGTACAGTCATACTGAGTCAGTTAGGACTCTCTATTGATACTTTTGTTTTTTTTTTTTTTAGATTTATTTATTATATATGAATACACTGTAGCTGTCTTCAGACACACCAGAAGAGGGCATCAGATCTCATTACAGATGGTTGTGAGCCACCATGTGGTTGCTGGGATTTGAACTCAGGACCTCTGGAAGTGCAGTCAGTGTTCTTAACCACTGAGCCATCTCTCCAGCCCAGATACTTTTGTTTCTTAAAACTAGATCTCTATATGTAGTGTAGACTACCCTCTCAGTCTTCCTGCTTTAGGCATCCAAGAACTGGTGTCATCAACAAAAGGAGACTGACCATGTACAGAGCCCAGGGTATGTGTATGATAATCTGCAAAGACCATCTTGCCAAATTAGTTGACTTTAAAAGAAACAGGGACAGGTTTTATAGTGTCCTATAAAACCAGGTTACGTCTCAGGAAGGTCTATTTTTAGGGACCTCCCTTTCCCCTCCAACTTTAGATTTTTTATTCTTTGAGACAGAGTCTTGTGTAGCCCAAGCTGACTTCAACTCTGTATGCAGATGGAAATGCCTTTGAATTCCCAATCCTCCTGTCTCTACCTCTCAAGTGTTGGGATTCCAGGTGTGCTTCACCAGAACTGGCTTCTTTTCTTAGTCTAGATCCTAGATTGAACAACTCTCAACCCAGAGTGCCACCCCTTTCCATTCCCCAGAAGAGCCTTGTCTGGGCCCCATAGTGGTTCCCTTATCCCCTGCCTGAGGGCAGTAGGCAGGCCATTTGCTGCACATTGTTGGAACACAGAGCTCTTAGGGTCATTAGATACCAACCATCCCAACTTCTCCCCTCAGAGATGGGAACATTGAGGTCCCAATGGGAAATTGAAGGGTTCAGCATGGTGGTGTGTGCCTGTAACCCCAGCACTTAAAGATTTTGAGGCAGGAGAAACAGGAGGTCAAGGATAGTGTTGATTATATAGCAAATTGAATGTCAACCTGGGCTAAAAGAAACCTTGTCTCAATATAGGGTGAAATTCGGGTGGATCTTTTTCATTTGGGGTGACTGGCATTGGGAAAAATTTAACATCTTTACCATGAGAGCCTTGGGTTGAAATAAATGTATAAGGGAAACCCTGGTACTTTCAATGGGTGACCGGAAACTAACTGAATGAGAATACACCTCATGGGGAACAAAGTAAGGGCTCAGAGTATTCATCTAATGAATCCGTTGTCAGACTGCTACCATGAACAGAGTGGGTTCCCCATAAATGTGTTGAATGAGTACACTGGTCCTTTCTCTTCTTGTTTTCTAACAAAGTTGACAGAATGGACTGGTTATGTGCCCCAAAGTAGAGCCTAAAGCCAGGAAGAGAGCCTAGTGAAAGCCATGCTGGCTTCAGAGATGGGAGGCCCACAGAATCTGGCACGGGGTTTACAGTGTATGTAGCTAACAGGGAGAACAGGTGACTGAGGACCAAAAGATGCAGTGCAATGGCTGCACAGCTGCTTTCTCCTCTTGGTGTTGGTCCCACCAGCTTGTCTAGACTTCTCTCTGAAGCTGGGTCCTAGTCCCTGGTAACTGCCCAGCTTCCATGGTCCTGTAGGTAAAGGTATTATTCTCCAACAGATGGCAAGAGCAGACTGTCATTGGTTTGGGGATAGACTTGACAGTAGTAGCCCTTGTCACAGTTACTGAGGTCCTGGGGACACTAAGGGACAAACTTTTTTGTATGATCATGTAAGGAGGAGGATGTGTCTTAAGTGTACTCGAATCCCAGTGTGATAATAATTACCAATCACTACTTTCTACCCATCATACACCACATGATGCCTGAGAGCCTAATTAGAATAACTAACTAGACTCCCCAAACAGCCCTTTAAGATATACACTTACCCCTGGGATGGTTCATTTTATGTCAGTTTACTGGGCCACAGTACACAGATATTTGGTTAAACATTATTCTGGATGTTTCTGTGAAAATGTTTTATGGATGAGATTCATCTTAAAAGGTAAGTTGGTTGCTTCTCTTTCTCCCTCCCCTCTGAGTTTACAGCATCTGAATAGCCAGCCATCTGCAAACCCAGAAAGGAGCCATCAGTAAGAACCCAATGAGTTGGTACCTTGATCTTGGACTTCTAACCTATAGATCTATGAGAAATACTCCTCTGGGGTTTAAATATTCCAGCCTATAGTATTTTGCTAGGACATCTTGAGCTGACAAGACTGTTATCAGCTACTCTCTGAGGCTGCTGGCACTGCATACTGGTACTGAGGTCAAGGTCTGGACTGCAGAAGCAATCACCACATATTGGTTGAACAAATAAGTAACAGTGTGAGAAGAATATTATTTTCTAAGACAAAGACCTGGCCAGACTGCTGATCTTCAATAGTTACAAGTTCCTGGATGAAGCAGGTGGTAACAGTGGCTTAGAGGAGGTAGGAGTGGAGTCTCTGAGGATGTTCTGGGACTTGCCCCTTGGCCAGCTGTCTAGTGACATCTTGATGTTTCTGGAGGAAGGATCCTCCTTCTGGTTCTGAACAGAACATGTCTCTTTGCTGTCATCTGTATTCACAGTGCTCTCAACAAAGGCCCTGGGAGTCATGAAAGGGTGTCACCTATTGGCAGAGCATAAGTGCATGTGTGTGGGGAGGCGGGATGTGGTGGGTGCCATGTAATGACTGTTGAATTGAGGGAAACGTTTGTAGATTGCCAGCAATCCTTGGGTGGACAGAAGTGGCGGCAGGGAGAGCCAGGCAGCGGGCTCTGAGTTGTCTTGTGGCCAGCAGCTGTTGTCAGCATGGCAGCTGAGATGGTAGAAATTTCCCAAAAGTTGGATTTATGTATTCTAATAATCTTGGATCCCTGGGGAGGCTTCTAGTCCTTGGAAGGAAGTGTTGGACTGTGGGTGAGGGGTACTCATGGGTTAGAGGTATAGCAAAAGGTACTTATTCAGAGTCAGAAGCTTAACTAATGATCTGAAGTCCAGAGTAGAAAGTAGAAAGAACATGGTCCATGTCCATTGTGGGCTGTGGGGAGGGGAAGGATTTGGAATCACAAGGTCTCCCAAAACTACAGCACCCCAGGGACTGGGTCTATTTAAGAGCTACAAAAAGTTGCTTAAGCCCACCTCTTCGGGTGTAGCTATGTAGGTGTCAATTTGTAGGTATCAATACAAAATGAGGTACAAGCCTCTTAGTTAAAAAATGATGACAAATTTCAATATATTAGAACATTGAAATTAAGGATAAATGTCCCTGTCACACCAACTAGAGATAAAGATTGACTATTTGAAGACTATCAAGGTGGAACTCTCAGAGGACAGAACAAACACTTCATAGTCACAGAGATATGAGTCTGGGTAACATCTCCCACACCCTCACACTTTTGATGTTTCTCTATGTTTCTTTTCTTATTTTTTTAAGACAAAATATCCATCCATCCATCCATCCATCCATCCATCCACCAATTTTCAAGAATCTCCTGTAGCCTCGGCTGTCAGTGAATTCACTATATATACAACAATGTCTTTTCATTTCTGACCCTCCCATCTCTACATTCTGAGTTCAGATGCTGGGATTATAGGTGTCGGTCCCTGTGCCTGGTTTGTGTGGGGCTGGGGATCAAACCCAAGGTTTTGTGCATGCTGAGTAAGCACAATACCAACTAAATTATCTCCCTAGTCTAAGGGCTCACTTTGTAGCTCAGACTGTTCTGGAACTTACTATGTAGCCCAGGATAGCACTGAACTCTGGGCATTGTCCCACCACAGCATCCTAGGCTAGGATCACAGGCAAGCACCACCTTGCCCAGCCATTTCTTCCCCAGAGTCACACAGACAATACAAACCTCTGCAAGGCATGCTTCATTCTCTCTGTTTCATCCCAAATCATTTTCTGATTTTTATTTTGGGTCCACTTCCACCTTTGGAACTGGGAGGGAAGGAGGACACATGGCCACTGTCCAAACCAAATCACTGTGTCCAGGTTGTCATAACCTAAACCTGCCCAATCCAGTGACTCTCAAGACTATCAGAAGCCTCAGCTTCCCAGCCACTTAAACCCAGTGGATGTGGATGGAGCCTGGGTAACAGCAGCCAGGATTGCCCGCTCGGAGCTTGTGCTCAGACGAAGTCAGCAGTTAGCTGGAGCACATTTGAAGCCCGATGATGTCATTTCCACCCTGCTTGATGCTAATCTAATGCCCTTCATGGGCTTTTCCTGGCTGACAAAGTCTCATTTTTCATAAAAAATGCTCCTAACTGATCTGCTCCCTCCTGGGGCTGCTTTGAAGATCAAGTGAGGAATTCTATTTAGAGTTCTCAGTCTCAGTCAGCCATTATGACATTAATGTAATGAGGGAGAACTAAGCCATTACCACCGCTGTTGCCACTGTTGTTGTTGGCTGTGACTGTCGCAGCCTGGCTTGCAGTTGTAGCTCTAGTTGACTTCCAGCTGCAGAGATCTGGGGTAGACCCAGGTGGAGCTCCCCAGGGCTGCCTTTGTTTGGAAGCTGAGTCTCAGTGCGAGCCTCTGGTGGCTTCCCTGCATGCTCATCATGCTGAAATTGCAGCCTTCCCAGCTGTTGGCTATGGAGACATCCCAGAAAATGAGGCTGGCTCAGTAAATATTGAACCAAATTATGCAAATGAGTTCACACAAGCAACTCAGCTGCAGAAAGAGAGTCTGATTGATGGAGCCTGGCCCAGTCTGTAGGACATCCCTCCCTCTTTCTTCTTGTCAATGCTGTTAGCCAAAGACTAACACTTGGATCCCACTAGAGAGGTGGGCACGCACTAGGGTGGGCGGGGTTACCTCATCTAAGACCGATGAAGCAGGAGAACTGGAATTGCTTTAGGAGGAGGAGAAGGAAGAGGAGGTAGAGGAGGAAGACAATGGTACCCAGTTCTTTCTTTCCTTCCCTCTTCAAAGACACTGACTTGATAACTGAACCTTTAAGGCCACAATGTAGCAAGGTGATTTCTCACCCATTAAAGACCAGAAGGCACCCTGCAGAAACGATGGGATGATGGCCTTTTCTCCCCCTGGGAGATAATATTTTTCATGGAGTCCACTGCAGAGAAACCTAGATTTGGGAGATGAGGATCTGACACAGGGTGGGCAACTTCAAATTGAAGGACCTTTGTGCTAGTGGAAGGCATGGGTGAGATGAATTGGAGACCTCTGGCAATCCAGTGGGCACTTCCATAAAGGTCCTTGTGTATAAAGGCATTTGCCTAAGGACAGGCAGTTTGTAACTAGAGCCATGGGCTCACATGAAATGCATCTATTGGCTTTTGAGTCACTAACCACAATTCTCAACAGTAAAAGATCAAGGGAGGAAAGTTTCATATTGACACTAATCTATTTGTTAGACCATCATGGAAAAACAGAGTGGAGAGAATCCTAAACCATCACAATGGGGAAGGCTGAATGGAGGGGTGAGTGTTCCCGTTGCTGTAGAGGAATTTTAATCCAACAACATGGCTGTGCTGGCAAGGGTTCACATTCAAAGATACAATGCTGCTGGAATGCATATATGCCACACATCTTTAATCCCTCTGGTTGGAATAGGAACACCCATAGTATATACCTTTAATTCCTAACAGTGAAGGTAAAGTTAGTTTGTAGAAGGAAGCAGCCATGTTTGAAAGTGACATCTAGCCAGGCGGCGGTGGCGCATGCCTTTAATCTCAGCACTTGGGAGGCAGAGGCAGGCGGATTTCTGAGTTCGAGGCCAGCCTGGTCTACAGAGTGAGTTCCAGGACAGCCAGGACTACACAGAGAAACCCTGTCTCAAAAAAAAACAACCCCCCCCCCAAAAAAAAGAGGCTACTTAAGAGAAGTGCATCACACACACACACAAAGAGAGAGATACGCAGAAAGAGAGAGAAAGAGAGACAGAGACAGACAGATACAGAGAGAGACAGAGATAGAGAGAGACAGAGAGATAACAAGCAGTTTATGAATTCTGTTCAGTTTGTGCTAGTTCGTGCAGTACGGATCAGCAGAGACAATTGAAGCCAGAGAACAAGGAGCCAAAAGATTCAAAAGATTAGAACAAATTGTCAAAGTTAGTATGAAGCCAAGCAGAGCAATTCAGTGAGAAGCTGAGAGAAGACAGATAAAATCAGTCAGCTTGGAGAGGAGTTTGAACCAGAACATCTGAGTTGAACCAACCAGACAGTTTCAGAAAGGACTAGAAAGGGTGAGCTTATTCAGCAGTAAGCCTCCGAGATGATAATTACATCAGGCAAATAAAAGTTACTTTTATACATTACCATGAAAGCAGAGTGGGCACCAGAAGCAGGGGCTAGGCTAAAACTTTTAAAGATTGGCCCTTTGTGACCTACTTGCACCAGTGAGGCCTCATCTCCTGAAGCTTCTGTAGCCCTTCAAAATGCCACTACCAGCTGAGGAACAAGGGTTCAAGCACAAGCCTGTGAAGGTCAGTTCAAGTTCAAAACATCACAGCTGAAGTGTGTAGACAGTTTGGTCCTCTGTGCAGATCCCAGCCCTTCCCAATCTGTCATTTAAAGGGATGGGGCTGTGAGCCCACACTGAAGAGGCTGAGCAGGGATGGAAGAAGCCCTCCCTTGAGATCCAGATGGCCAGAGAAGCAACATGGGAATGAGCCTTCTCTTGTTCCTCCATGGATGACTATGAGGCTTGATGTAACAAGGACATCAGGGCAAAGGATTGCTTTGGTGACAAAAGGCTTGATGCTCTGTGTGTCCTGCCAGGTAGTGTACTGAGATGGACTTGGGAGCTCTCAGGCAGCAGTGGCCATGGCCACGAGGTCATCAAACATCACCAACGTTTCTGAAATGGAAAATGAAGGAGAATCACTTATGAGTTCTTTTGCTATGTGTCCAGAGGAAACAGGGAGCCAGGAGTGGGTAGAAGGAGCGTCCTAGCAGTAGGGAGGTACTGTATACTTCCCCCACCTCTGGTGTAGCAAATGGGTACAAGCCACAGTAGTTAGAGCCAATGCAAATGTAGTGTCTTACAGCTGTGAAGTCAGTGCTCCCACATGTGTGTTAGGGCTAAAACTAGCTGTCCTTGGGGCCATCTTCCTATGTGGCTCTAGGAAAGAATCCGTTTCTTTCCGTTTCCCAATTCCCAGAGGCTTCCCACATTTCTTACCTTGTGGCTACATCACTCAGGCCTCTGTGTCCATTGCCTCCTTGACTTCTAAAACTCTGATCTCCCATCTCTCTCTTTGGAGACCTCTGTGGTTGGTTTTAGCTGGGTCACCAAGAGAATCCAGAATAATCTTCATCTCTAAATTTGGTTTTTGTTGTTGTTATTTGTTTTTATATTTACTTATTTAATTTGTGTGTTGGAGTACTTGCATGAGGAAATCAGAGGTCAACTTGTCGAGTCAGTTTTTTCCTGTTATCATTCAGGTAATTCAGGTTTCGGAATTGAATTCATCTAATCAGATTTGGAGCTAAGCTTTCTTACCTGCTGAGCCACCTTCATGGTTCTAACATTTTTTTTGTTTTGTTTTGTTTTTTGTTTGTTTTTTCGAGACAGGGTTTCTCTGTGTAGCCCTGGCTGTCCTGGAACTCACTCTGTAGACCAGGCTAGCCTCAAACTTTCTTTCTTTTTTTTTTTTTTTTTTTTT